>NC_054507.1:26652416-26898896 GCF_017639515.1 Carcharodon carcharias | reverse complement strand
GCGGTTAGTGACCGGGAGTGAGAGAGGGACAGAGAGACAGAGCGGTTAGTGACCGGGAGTGAGAGAGGGACAGAGCGGTTAGTGACCGGGAGTGAGAGAGGGACAGAGAGACAGAGCGGTTAGTGACCGGGAGTGAGGGAGGGACAGAGAGAGCGGTTAGTGATCGGGAGTGAGAGATGGACAGAGAGACAGAGCGGTCAGTGACCGGGAGTGAGAGAGGGACAGAGAGACAGAGCGGTTAGTGACCGGGAGAGAGGGATGGACAGAGAGACAGAGCGCTTAGTGACCGGGAGTGAGAGATGGACAGAGAGACAGAGCGGTTAGTGACCGGGAGTGAGAGAGAGACAGTGCGGTTAGTGACCGGGAGTGAGAGACAGAGAGACAGAGCGGTTAGTGACCGGGAGTGAGAGAGAGACAGAGGGACAGAGCGGTTAGTGACCGGGAGAGAGGGACAGACAGACAGAGCGGTTAGTGACCGGGAGAGAGGGACAGAGAGACAGAGCGGTTAGTGACCGGGAGTGAGGGACAGAGAGTCAGAGCGGTTAGTGACTGGGAGTGTGGGACAGAGAGACAGAGCGGTTAGTGACCGGGAGTGAGAGATGGACAGAGAGACAGAGCGGTCAGTGACTGGGAGAGAGGGAGGGACAGAGAGACAGAGCGGTCAGAGACCGGGAGAGAGGGATGGACAGAGAGACAGAGCGGTTAGTGACCGGGAGTGAGAGAGGGACAGAGCGGTTAGTGACCGGGAGAGAGGGATGGACAGAGAGACAGAGCGGTTAGTGACCGGGAGAGAGGGATGGACAGAGAGACAGAGCGGTTAGTGAGCGGGAGTGAGAGAGGGACAGAGAGACAGAGCGGTTAGTGACCGGGAGTGAGAGATGGACAGAGAGACAGAGCGGTCAGTGGCTGGGAGAGAGGGAGGGACAGAGAGACAGAGCGGTCAGTGACTGGGAGAGAGGGAGGGACAGAGAGACAGAGCGGTCAGAGACCGGGAGAGAGGGATGGGCAGAGAGACAGAGCGGTTAGTGACCGGGAGAGAGGGATGGACAGAGAGACAGAGCGGTTAGTGAGCGGGAGTGAGAGAGGGACAGAGAGACAGAGCAGTTAGTGACCGGGAGTGAGAGATGGACAGAGAGACAGAGCGGTTAGTGACCGGGAGTGAGAGAGGGACAGAGAGACAGAGCGGTTAGTGACCGGGAGTGAGAGAGGGACAGAGCGGTTAGTGACCGGGAGTGAGAGAGGGACAGAGAGACAGAGCGGTCAGTGACTGGGAGAGAGGGATGGACAGAGAGACAGAGCGGTTAGTGAACGGGAGTGAGAGAGGGACAGAGAGACAGAGCGGTTAGTGACCGGGAGTGAGAGAGGGACAGAGAGACAGAGCGGTCAGTGACCGGGAGTGAGAGGGACAGAGAGACAGAGCGGTTAGTGACCGGGAGTGAGAGAGAGACAGAGAGACAGAGCGGTTAGTGACCGGGAGTGAGAGGGACAGAGAGACAGAGCGGTTAGTGACCGGGAGTGAGAGAGGGACAGAGCGGTTAGTGACCGGGAGTGAGAGAGGGACAGAGAGACAGAGCGGTTAGTGACCGGGAGTGAGAGAGGGACGGAGCGGTTAGTGACCGGGAGAGAGGGAGGGACAGAGAGACAGAGCGGTTAGTGACCGGGAGTGAGAATGGACAGAGAGACAGAGCGGTTAGTGACCGGGAGAGAGGGAGGGACAGAGACACAGAGCGGTTAGTGACCGGGAATGAGAGAGGGACAGAGCGGTTAGTGACCGGGAGTGAGGGAGGGACAGAGAGACAGAGCGGTCAGTGACTGGGAGTGAGAGAGGGACAGAGCGGTTAGTGACCGGGAGTGAGAGATGGACAGAGAGACAGAGCGGTTAGTGACCGGGAGTGAGAGAGGGACAGAGAGACAGAGCGGTTAGTGACCGGGAGTGAGAGATGGACAGAGAGACAGAGCGGTTAGTGTCCGGGAGTGAGAGATGGACAGAGAGACAGAGCGGTTAGTGACCGGGAGTGAGAGATGGACAGAGAGACAGAGCGGTTAGTGACCGGGAGTGAGAGAGGGACAGAGCGGTTAGTGACCGGGAGTGAGAGAGGGACAGAGCGGTTAGTGACCGGGAGTGAGAGAGGGACAGAGAGACAGAGCGGTCAGTGACCGGGAGTGAGAGAGGGACAGTGAGACAGAGCGGTTAGTGACCGGGAGAGAGGGAGGGACAGAGAGACAGAGCGGTTAGTGACCGGGAGTGAGGGAGGGACAGAGCGGTTAGTGACCGGGAGTGAGAGAGGGACAGAGAGACAGAGCGGTTAGTGACCGGGAGTGAGAGAGGGACAGAGCGGTTAGTGACCGGGAGTGAGAGATGGACAGAGAGACAGAGCGGTTAGTGACCGGGAGTGAGAGATGGACAGAGAGACAGAGCGGTTAGTGACCGGGAGTGAGAGAGGGACAGAGAGACAGAGCGGTTAGTGAGCGGGAGTGAGGCAGGGACAGAGAGACAGAGCGGTTAGTGACTGGGAGTGAGAGAGGGGCAGAGCGGTTAGTGACCGGGAGTGAGAGATGGACAGAGAGACAGAGCGGTTAGTGCCCGGGAGTGAGAGATGGACAGAGAGACAGAGTGGTTAGTGACCGGGAGTGAGAGAGGGACAGAGAGACAGAGCGGTTAGTGACCGGGAGTGAGAGATGGACAGAGAGACAGAGCGGTTAGTGACCGGGAGTGATAGATGGACAGAGAGACAGAGCGGTCAGTGACTGGGAGAGAGGGATGGACAGAGAGACAGAGCGGTTAGTGAGCGGGAGTGAGAGAGGGACAGAGAGACAGAGCGGTTAGTGACCGGGAGTGAGAGATGGACAGAGAGACAGAGCGGTTAGTGAGCGGGAGTGAGAGAGGGACAGAGCGGTTAGTGACCGGGAGTGAGAGAGGGACAGAGAGACAGAGCGGTTAGTGACCGGGAGTGAGAGAGGGACAGAGCGGTTAGTGACCGGGAGTGAGAGATGGACAGAGAGACAGAGCGGTCAGTGACCGGGAGAGAGGGACAGAGAGACAGAGCGGTCAGTGACCGGGAGTGAGAGGGACAGAGAGACAGAGCGGTTAGTGACGGGAGTGAGAGAGAGACAGAGAGACAGAGCGGTTAGTGACCGGGAGTGAGAGGGACAGAGAGACAGAGCGGTTAGTGACCGGGAGTGAGAGAGGGACAGAGCGGTTAGTGACCGGGAGTGAGAGAGGGACAGAGAGACAGAGCGGTTAGTGACCGGGAGTGAGAGAGGGACGGAGCGGTTAGTGACCGGGAGAGAGGGAGGGACAGAGAGACAGAGCGGTTAGTGACCGGGAGTGAGAGATGGACAGAGAGACAGAGCGGTTAGTGACCGGGAGAGAGGGAGGGACAGAGACACAGAGCGGTTAGTGACCGGGAATGAGAGAGGGACAGAGCGGTTAGTGACCGGGAGTGAGGGAGGGACAGAGAGACAGAGCGGTCAGTGACTGGAAGTGAGAGAGGGACAGAGCGGTTAGTGACCGGGAGTGAGAGATGGACAGAGAGACAGAGCGGTTAGTGACCGGGAGTGAGAGAGGGACAGAGAGACAGAGCGGTTAGTGACCGGGAGTGAGAGATGGACAGAGAGACAGAGCGGTTAGTGTCCGGGAGTGAGAGATGGACAGAGAGACAGAGCGGTTAGTGACCGGGAGTGAGAGATGGACAGAGAGACAGAGCGGTTAGTGACCGGGAGTGAGAGAGGGACAGAGCGGTTAGTGACCGGGAGTAAGAGAGGGACAGAGCGGTTAGTGACCGGGAGTGAGAGAGGGACAGAGAGACAGAGCGGTCAGTGACCGGGAGTGAGAGAGGGACAGTGAGACAGAGAGGTTAGTGACCGGGAGAGAGGGAGGGACAGAGAGACAGAGCGGTTAGTGACCGGGAGTGAGGGAGGGACAGAGCGGTTAGTGACCGGGAGTGAGGGAGGGACAGAGAGACAGAGCGGTTAGTGAGCGGGAGTGAGAGAGGGACAGAGAGACAGAGCGGTTAGTGACCGGGAGAGAGGGATGGACAGAGAGACAGAGCGGTTAGTGAGCGGGAGTGAGAGAGGGACAGAGAGACAGAGCGGTTAGTGACCGGGAGTGAGAGATGGACAGAGAGACAGAGCGGTCAGTGGCTGGGAGAGAGGGAGGGACAGAGAGACAGAGCGGTCAGTGACTGGGAGAGAGGGAGGGACAGAGAGACAGAGCGGTCAGAGACCGGGAGAGAGGGATGGACAGAGAGACAGAGCGGTTAGTGACCGGGAGAGAGGGATGGACAGAGAGACAGAGCGGTTAGTGAGCGGGAGTGAGAGAGGGACAGAGAGACAGAGCGGTTAGTGACCGGGAGTGAGAGATGGACAGAGAGACAGAGCGGTGAGTGAGCGGGAGTGAGAGAGGGACAGAGCGGTTAGTGACCGGGAGTGAGAGAGGGACAGAGAGACAGAGCGGTTAGTGACCGGGAGTGAGAGAGGGACAGAGCGGTTAGTGACCGGGAGTGAGAGATGGACAGAGAGACAGAGCGGTCAGTGACTGGGAGAGAGGGATGGACAGAGAGACAGAGCGGTTAGTGGCCGGGAGTGAGAGAGGGACAGAGAGACAGAGCGGTCAGTGACCGGGAGTGAGAGGGACAGAGAGACAGAGCGGTTAGTGACCGGGAGTGAGAGAGAGACAGAGAGACAGAGCGGTTAGTGACCGGGAGTGAGAGGGACAGAGAGACAGAGCGGTTAGTGACCGGGAGTGAGAGAGGGACAGAGCGGTTAGTGACCGGGAGTGAGAGAGGGACAGAGAGACAGAGCGGTTAGTGACCGGGAGTGAGAGAGGGACGGAGCGGTTAGTGACCGGGAGAGAGGGAGGGACAGAGAGACAGAGCGGTTAGTGACCGGGAGTGAGAGATGGACAGAGAGACAGAGCGGTTAGTGACCGGGAGAGAGGGAGGGACAGAGACACAGAGCGGTTAGTGACCGGGAATGAGAGAGGGACAGAGCGGTTAGTGACCGGGAGTGAGGGAGGGACAGAGAGACAGAGCGGTCAGTGACTGGAAGTGAGAGAGGGACAGAGCGGTTAGTGACCGGGAGTGAGAGATGGACAGAGAGACAGAGCGGTTAGTGACCGGGAGTGAGAGAGGGACAGAGAGACAGAGCGGTTAGTGACCGGGAGTGAGAGATGGACAGAGAGACAGAGCGGTTAGTGTCCGGGAGTGAGAGATGGACAGAGAGACAGAGCGGTTAGTGACCGGGAGTGAGAGATGGACAGAGAGACAGAGCGGTTAGTGACCGGGAGTGAGAGAGGGACAGAGCGGTTAGTGACCGGGAGTAAGAGAGGGACAGAGCGGTTAGTGACCGGGAGTGAGAGAGGGACAGAGAGACAGAGCGGTCAGTGACCGGGAGTGAGAGAGGGACAGTGAGACAGAGCGGTTAGTGACCGGGAGAGAGGGAGGGACAGAGAGACAGAGCGGTTAGTGACCGGGAGTGAGGGAGGGACAGAGCGGTTAGTGACCGGGAGTGAGAGAGGGACAGAGAGACAGAGCGGTTAGTGACCGGGAGTGAGAGAGGGACAGAGCGGTTAGTGACCGGGAGTGAGGGAGGGACAGAGAGACAGAGCGGTTAGTGAGCGGGAGTGAGGCAGGGACAGAGAGACAGAGCGGTTAGTGACTGGGAGTGAGAGAGGGGCAGAGCGGTTAGTGACCGGGAGTGAGAGATGGACAGAGAGACAGAGCGGTTAGTGACCGGGAGTGAGAGATGGACAGAGAGACAGAGTGGTTAGTGACCGGGAGTGAGAGAGGGACAGAGAGACAGAGCGGTTAGTGACCGGGAGTGAGAGATGGACAGAGAGACAGAGCGGTTAGTGACCGGGAGTGAGAGATGGACAGAGAGACAGAGCGGTCAGTGACCGGGAGTGAGAGATGGACAGAGAGACAGAGCGGTTAGTGACCGGGAGTGAGAGATGGACAGAGAGACAGAGCGGTCAGTGACCGGGAGAGAGGGAGGGACAGAGAGACAGAGCGGTTAGTGACCGGGAGTGAGAGAGGGACAGAGAGACAGAGCGGTTAGTGACCGGGAGTGAGAGAGGGACAGAGCGGTTAGTGACCGGGAGTGAGGGAGGGACAGAGAGACAGAGCGGTTAGTGACCGGGAGTGAGGCAGGGACAGAGAGACAGAGCGGTCAGTGACTGGGAGTGAGAGAGGGACAGAGCGGTTAGTGACCGGGAGTGAGAGATGGACAGAGAGACAGAGCGGTTAGTGACCGGGAGTGAGAGATGGACAGAGAGACAGAGCGGTTAGTGACCGGGAGTGAGAGATGGACAGAGAGACAGAGCGGTTAGTGACTGGGAGTGAGAGATGGACAGAGAGACAGAGCGGTTAGTGACCGGGAGTGAGAGATGGACAGAGAGACAGAGCGGTCAGTGACCGGGGAGAGAGGGAGGGACAGAGAGACAGAGCCATTAGTAACCGGGAGTGAGAGATGGACAGAGAGACAGAGCGGTTAGTGACCGGGAGTGAGAGAGGGACAGAGAGACAGAGCGGTTAGTGACCGGGAGAGAGAGAGGGACAGAGCGGTTAGTGACCGGGAGTGAGAGAGGGACAGAGAGACAGAGCGGTTAGTGACCGGGAGAGAGGGACAGAGAGACAGAGCGGTTAGTGACCGGGAGTGAGAGAGGGACAGAGAGACAGAGCGGTTAGTGACCGGGAGTGAGAGAGGGACAGAGAGACAGAGCGGTCAGTGACCGGGAGAGAGAGAGGGACAGAGAGACAGGGCCGTTAGTGACCGGGAGTGAGAGACAGAGAGACAGAGCGGTTAGTGACCGGGAGTGAGAGAGGGACAGAGAGACAGAGCGGTTAGTGACCGGGAGTGAGAGAGGGACAGAGCAGTTAGTGACCGGGAGTGAGGGAGGGACAGAGCGGTTAGTGACCGGGAGTGAGAGAGGGACAGAGAGACAGAGCGGTTAGTGACCGGGAGTGAGAGAGGGACAGAGCGGTTAGTGACCGGGAGTGAGAGAGGGACAGAGAGACAGAGCGGTTAGTGATCGGGAGTGAGGGAGGGACAGAGAGAGCGGTTAGTGATCGGGAGTGAGAGATGGACAGAGAGACAGAGCGGTCAGTGACCGGGAGTGAGAGAGGGACAGAGAGACAGAGCGGTTAGTGACCGGGAGAGAGGGATGGACAGAGAGACAGAGCGCTTAGTGACCGGGAGTGAGAGATGGACAGAGAGACAGAGCGGTTAGTGACCGGGAGTGAGAGAGGGACAGAGCAGTTAGTGACCGGAGTGAGGGAGGGACAGAGCGGTTAGTGACCGGGAGTGAGAGAGGGACAGAGAGACAGAGCGGTTAGTGACCGGGAGTGAGAGAGGGACAGAGCGGTTAGTGACCGGGAGTGAGAGAGGGACAGAGAGACAGAGCGGTTAGTGACCGGGAGTGAGGGAGGGACAGAGAGAGCGGTTAGTGATCGGGAGTGAGAGATGGACAGAGAGACAGAGCGGTCAGTGACCGGGAGTGAGAGAGGGACAGAGAGACAGAGCGGTTAGTGACCGGGAGAGAGGGATGGACAGAGAGACAGAGCGCTTAGTGACCGGGAGTGAGAGATGGACAGAGAGACAGAGCGGTTAGTGACCGGGAGTGAGAGAGAGACAGTGCGGTTAGTGACCGGGAGTGAGAGACAGAGAGACAGAGCGGTTAGTGACCGGGAGTGAGAGAGAGACAGAGGGACAGAGCGGTTAGTGACCGGGAGAGAGGGACAGACAGACAGAGCGGTTAGTGACCGGGAGAGAGGGACAGAGAGACAGAGCGGTTAGTGACCGGGAGTGAGGGACAGAGAGTCAGAGCGGTTAGTGACTGGGAGTGTGGGACAGAGAGACAGAGCGGTTAGTGACCGGGAGTGAGAGATGGACAGAGAGACAGAGCGGTCAGTGACTGGGAGAGAGGGAGGGACAGAGAGACAGAGCGGTCAGAGACCGGGAGAGAGGGATGGACAGAGAGACAGAGCGGTTAGTGACCGGGAGTGAGAGAGGGACAGAGCGGTTAGTGACCGGGAGAGAGGGATGGACAGAGAGACAGAGCGGTTAGTGACCGGGAGAGAGGGATGGACACAGAGACAGAGCGGTTAGTGAGCGGGAGTGAGAGAGGGACAGAGAGACAGAGCGGTTAGTGACCGGGAGTGAGAGATGGACAGAGAGACAGAGCGGTCAGTGGCTGGGAGAGAGGGAGGGACAGAGAGACAGAGCGGTCAGTGACTGGGAGAGAGGGAGGGACAGAGAGACAGAGCGGTCAGAGACCGGGAGAGAGGGATGGGCAGAGAGACAGAGCGGTTAGTGACCGGGAGAGAGGGATGGACAGAGAGACAGAGCGGTTAGTGAGCGGGAGTGAGAGAGGGACAGAGAGACAGAGCAGTTAGTGACCGGGAGTGAGAGATGGACAGAGAGACAGAGCGGTTAGTGACCGGGAGTGAGAGAGGGGACAGAGAGACAGAGCGGTTAGTGACCGGAGTGAGAGAGGGACAGAGCGGTTAGTGACCGGGAGTGAGAGAGGGACAGAGAGACAGAGCGGTCAGTGACTGGGAGAGAGGGATGGACAGAGAGACAGAGCGGTTAGTGAACGGGAGTGAGAGAGGGACAGAGAGACAGAGCGGTTAGTGACCGGGAGTGAGAGAGGGACAGAGAGACAGAGCGGTCAGTGACCGGGAGTGAGAGGGACAGAGAGACAGAGCGGTTAGTGACCGGGAGTGAGAGAGAGACAGAGAGACAGAGCGGTTAGTGACCGGGAGTGAGAGGGACAGAGAGACAGAGCGGTTAGTGACCGGGAGTGAGAGAGGGACAGAGCGGTTAGTGACCGGGAGTGAGAGAGGGACAGAGAGACAGAGCGGTTAGTGACCGGGAGTGAGAGAGGGACAGAGAGACAGAGCGGTTAGTGACCGGGAGTGAGAGATGGACAGAGAGACAGAGCGGTTAGTGTCCGGGAGTGAGAGATGGACAGAGAGACAGAGCGGTTAGTGACCGGGAGTGAGAGATGGACAGAGAGACAGAGCGGTTAGTGACCGGGAGTGAGAGAGGGACAGAGCGGTTAGTGACCGGGAGTGAGAGAGGGACAGAGCGGTTAGTGACCGGGAGTGAGAGAGGGACAGAGAGACAGAGCGGTCAGTGACCGGGAGTGAGAGAGGGACAGTGAGACAGAGCGGTTAGTGACCGGGAGAGAGGGAGGGACAGAGAGACAGAGCGGTTAGTGACCGGGAGTGAGGGAGGGACAGAGCGGTTAGTGACCGGGAGTGAGAGAGGGACAGAGAGACAGAGCGGTTAGTGACCGGGAGTGAGAGAGGGACAGAGCGGTTAGTGACCGGGAGTGAGGGAGGGACAGAGAGACAGAGCGGTTAGTGACCGGGAGTGAGAGATGGACAGAGAGACAGAGCGGTTAGTGACCGGGAGTGAGAGAGGGACAGAGAGACAGAGCGGTTAGTGAGCGGGAGTGAGGCAGGGACAGAGAGACAGAGCGGTTAGTGACTGGGAGTGAGAGAGGGGCAGAGCGGTTAGTGACCGGGAGTGAGAGATGGACAGAGAGACAGAGCGGTTAGTGACCGGGAGTGAGAGATGGACAGAGAGACAGAGTGGTTAGTGACCGGGAGTGAGAGAGGGACAGAGAGACAGAGCGGTTAGTGACCGGGAGTGAGAGATGGACAGAGAGACAGAGCGGTTAGTGACCGGGAGTGATAGATGGACAGAGAGACAGAGCGGTCAGTGACTGGGAGAGAGGGAGGGACAGAGAGACAGAGCGGTCAGAGACCGGGAGAGAGGGATGGACAGAGAGACAGAGCGGTTAGTGACCGGGAGAGAGGGACAGAGAGACAGAGCGGTTAGTGACCGGGAGTGAGGGACAGAGAGACAGAGCGGTTAGTGACTGGGAGTGAGGGACAGAGAGACAGAGCGGTTAGTGACCGGGAGTGAGAGATGGACAGAGAGACAGAGCGGTCAGTGACTGGGAGAGAGGGAGGGACAGAGAGACAGAGCGGTCAGAGACCGGGAGAGAGGGATGGACAGAGAGACAGAGCGGTTAGTGACCGGGAGAGAGGGATGGACAGAGAGACAGAGCGGTTAGTGAGCGGGAGTGAGAGAGGGACAGAGAGACAGAGCGGTTAGTGACCGGGAGTGAGAGATGGACAGAGAGACAGAGCGGTCAGTGGCTTGGAGAGAGGGAGGGACAGAGAGACAGAGCGGTCAGTGACTGGGAGAGAGGGAGGGACAGAGAGACAGAGCGGTCAGAGACCGGGAGAGAGGGATGGACAGAGAGACAGAGCGGTTAGTGACCGGGAGAGAGGGATGGACAGAGAGACAGAGCGGTTAGTGTGCGGGAGTGAGAGAGGGACAGAGAGACAGAGCGGTTAGTGACCGGGAGTGAGAGATGGACAGAGAGACAGAGCGGTTAGTGAGCGGGAGTGAGAGAGGGACAGAGCGGTTAGTGACCGGGAGTGAGAGAGGGACAGAGAGACAGAGCGGTTAGTGACCGGGAGTGAGAGAGGGACAGAGCGGTTAGTGACCGGGAGTGAGAGATGGACAGAGAGACAGAGCGGTCAGTGACTGGGAGAGAGGGATGGACAGAGAGACAGAGCGGTTAGTGACCGGGAGTGAGAGAGGGACAGAGAGACAGAGCGGTTAGTGACCGGGAGTGAGAGAGGGACAGAGAGACAGAGCGGTCAGTGACCGGGAGTGAGAGGGGACAGAGAGACAGAGCGGTTAGTGACCGGGAGTGAGAGAGAGACAGAGCGGTTAGTGACCGGGAGTGAGAGGGACAGAGAGACAGAGCGGTTAGTGACCGGGAGTGAGAGAGGGACAGAGCGGTTAGTGACCGGGAGTGAGAGAGGGACAGAGAGACAGAGCGGTTAGTGAGCGGGAGTGAGAGAGGGACGGAGCGGTTAGTGACCGGGAGAGAGGGAGGGACAGAGAGACAGAGCGGTTAGTGACCGGGAGTGAGAGATGGACAGAGAGACAGAGCGGTTAGTGACCGGGAGAGAGGGAGGGACAGAGACACAGAGCGGTTAGTGACCGGGAATGAGAGAGGGACAGAGCGGTTAGTGACCGGGAGTGAGGGAGGGACAGAGAGACAGAGCGGTCAGTGACTGGGAGTGAGAGAGGGACAGAGCGGTTAGTGACCGGGAGTGAGAGAGGGACAGAGAGACAGAGCGGTTAGTGACCGGGAGTGAGAGATGGACAGAGAGACAGAGCGGTTAGTGTCCGGGAGTGAGAGATGGACAGAGAGACAGAGCGGTTAGTGACCGGGAGTGAGAGATGGATAGAGAGACAGAGCGGTTAGTGACCGGGAGTGAGAGAGGGACAGAGCGGTTAGTGACCGGGAGTAAGAGAGGGACAGAGCGGTTAGTGACCGGGAGTGAGAGAGGGACAGAGAGACAGAGCGGTCAGTGACCGGGAGTGAGAGAGGGACAGTGAGACAGAGCGGTTAGTGACCGGGAGAGAGGGAGGGACAGAGAGACAGAGCGGTTAGTGACCGGGAGTGAGGGAGGGACAGAGCGGTTAGTGACCGGGAGTGAGAGAGGGACAGAGAGACAGAGCGGTTAGTGACCGGGAGTGAGAGAGGGACAGAGCGGTTAGTGACCGGGAGTGAGGGAGGGACAGAGAGACAGAGCGGTTAGTGAGCGGGAGTGAGGCAGGGACAGAGAGACAGAGCGGTTAGTGACTGGGAGTGAGAGAGGGGCAGAGCGGTTAGTGACCGGGAGTGAGAGATGGACAGAGAGACAGAGCGGTTAGTGACCGGGAGTGAGAGATGGACAGAGAGACAGAGTGGTTAGTGACCGGGAGTGAGAGAGGGACAGAGAGACAGAGCGGTTAGTGACCGGGAGTGAGAGATGGACAGAGAGACAGAGCGGTTAGTGACCGGGAGTGAGAGATGGACAGAGAGACAGAGCGGTTAGTGACCGGGAGTGAGAGATGGACAGAGAGACAGAGCGGTTAGTGTCCGGGAGTGAGAGATGGACAGAGAGACAGAGCGGTCAGTGACCGGGAGAGAGGGAGGGACAGAGAGACAGAGCGGTTAGTGACCGGGAGTGAGAGAGGGACAGAGAGACAGAGCGGTTAGTGACCGGGAGTGAGAGAGGGACAGAGCGGTTAGTGACCGGGAGTGAGGGAGGGACAGAGAGACAGAGCGGTTAGTGACCGGGAGTGAGGCAGGGACAGAGAGACAGAGCGGTCAGTGACTGGGAGTGAGAGAGGGACAGAGCGGTTAGTGACCGGGAGTGAGAGATGGACAGAGAGACAGAGCGGTTAGTGACCGGGAGTGAGAGATGGACAGAGAGACAGAGCGGTTAGTGACCGGGAGTGAGAGATGGACAGAGAGACAGAGCGGTTAGTGACCGGGAGTGAGAGATGGACAGAGAGACAGAGCGGTCAGTGACTGGGAGAGAGGGATGGACAGAGAGACAGAGCGGTTAGTGACCGGGAGTGAGAGAGGGACAGAGAGACAGAGCGGTTAGTGACCGGGAGTGAGAGAGGGACAGAGAGACAGAGCGGTCAGTGACCGGGAGTGAGAGGGACAGAGAGACAGAGCGGTTAGTGACCGGGAGTGAGAGAGAGACAGAGCGGTTAGTGACCGGGAGTGAGAGGGACAGAGAGACAGAGCGGTTAGTGACCGGGAGTGAGAGAGGGACAGAGCGGTTAGTGACCGGGAGTGAGAGAGGGACAGAGAGACAGAGCGGTTAGTGAGCGGGAGTGAGAGAGGGACGGAGCGGTTAGTGACCGGGAGAGAGGGAGGGACAGAGAGACAGAGCGGTTAGTGACCGGGAGTGAGAGATGGACAGAGAGACAGAGCGGTTAGTGACCGGGAGAGAGGGAGGGACAGAGACACAGAGCGGTTAGTGACCGGGAATGAGAGAGGGACAGAGCGGTTAGTGACCGGGAGTGAGTGAGGGACAGAGAGACAGAGCGGTCAGTGACTGGGAGTGAGAGAGTGACAGAGCGGTTAGTGTCCGGGAGTGAGAGAGGGACAGAGAGACAGAGCGGTTAGTGACCGGGAGTGAGAGATGGACAGAGAGACAGAGCGGTTAGTGTCCGGGAGTGAGAGATGGACAGAGAGACAGAGCGGTTAGTGACCGGGAGTGAGAGATGGATAGAGAGACAGAGCGGTTAGTGACCGGGAGTGAGAGAGGGACAGAGCGGTTAGTGACCGGGAGTAAGAGAGGGACAGAGCGGTTAGTGACCGGGAGTGAGAGAGGGACAGAGAGACAGAGCGGTCAGTGACCGGGAGTGAGAGAGGGACAGTGAGACAGAGCGGTTAGTGACCGGGAGAGAGGGAGGGACAGAGAGACAGAGCGGTTAGTGACCGGGAGTGAGGGAGGGACAGAGCGGTTAGTGACCGGGAGTGAGAGAGGGACAGAGAGACAGAGCGGTTAGTGACCGGGAGTGAGAGAGGGACAGAGCGGTTAGTGACCGGGAGTGAGGGAGGGACAGAGAGACAGAGCGGTTAGTGAGCGGGAGTGAGGCAGGGACAGAGAGACAGAGCGGTTAGTGACTGGGAGTGAGAGAGGGGCAGAGCGGTTAGTGACCGGGAGTGAGAGATGGACAGAGAGACAGAGCGGTTAGTGACCGGGAGTGAGAGATGGACAGAGAGACAGAGTGGTTAGTGACCGGGAGTGAGAGAGGGACAGAGAGACAGAGCGGTTAGTGACCGGGAGTGAGAGATGGACAGAGAGACAGAGCGGTTAGTGACCGGGAGTGAGAGATGGACAGAGAGACAGAGCGGTTAGTGACCGGGAGTGAGAGATGGACAGAGAGACAGAGCGGTTAGTGTCCGGGAGTGAGAGATGGACAGAGAGACAGAGCGGTCAGTGACCGGGAGAGAGGGAGGGACAGAGAGACAGAGCGGTTAGTGACCGGGAGTGAGAGAGGGACAGAGAGACAGAGCGGTTAGTGACCGGGAGTGAGAGAGGGACAGAGCGGTTAGTGACCGGGAGTGAGGGAGGGACAGAGAGACAGAGCGGTTAGTGACCGGGAGTGAGGCAGGGACAGAGAGACAGAGCGGTCAGTGACTGGGAGTGAGAGAGGGACAGAGCGGTTAGTGACCGGGAGTGAGAGATGGACAGAGAGACAGAGCGGTTAGTGACCGGGAGTGAGAGATGGACAGAGAGACAGAGCGGTTAGTGACCGGGAGTGAGAGATGGACAGAGAGACAGAGCGGTTAGTGACTGGGAGTGAGAGATGGACAGAGAGACAGAGCGGTTAGTGACCGGGAGTGAGAGATGGACAGAGAGACAGAGCGGTCAGTGACCGGGAGAGAGGGAGGGACAGAGAGACAGAGCCATTAGTGACCGGGAGTGAGAGATGGACAGAGAGACAGAGCGGTTAGTGACCGGGAGTGAGAGAGGGACAGAGAGACAGAGCGGTTAGTGACCGGGAGAGAGAGAGGGACAGAGCGGTTAGTGACCGGGAGTGAGAGAGGGACAGAGAGACAGAGCGGTTAGTGACCGGGAGAGAGGGACAGAGAGACAGAGCGGTTAGTGACCGGGAGTGAGAGAGGGACAGAGAGACAGAGCGGTTAGTGACCGGGAGTGAGAGAGGGACAGAGAGACAGAGCGGTCAGTGACCGGGAGAGAGAGAGGGACAGAGAGACAGGGCCGTTAGTGACCGGGAGTGAGAGACAGAGAGACAGAGCGGTTAGTGACCGGGAGTGAGAGAGGGACAGAGAGACAGAGCGGTTAGTGACCGGGAGTGAGAGATGGACAGAGAGACAGAGCGGTTAGTGACCGGGAGTGAGAGAGGGACAGAGAGACAGAGCGTCAGTGACCGGGAGTGAGGGAGGGACAGAGAGACAGAGCGTCAGTGACCGGGAGTTAGGGGCTTCCAGTCCACACTTTCGATCAACCATTGCGCACCCCTCCACATCCACTCCCCCCTCTCACCCATCCCCCTCCCTCAAACCTCTACCTCTCTGTATCCTGTCCCCTCCTCACACCCTACCATCCCCCTCCCCCTAACCTCTACCTCTCTGTATCCTGTCCCCTCCTCACACCCTACCATCCCCCTCGCCCTAACCTCTACCTCTCTGTATCCTGTCCCCCTCCTCACACCCTACCATCCCCCTCGCCCTAACCTCTACCTCTCTGTATCCTGTCCCCCTCCTCACACCCTACCATCCCCCTCCCCCTAACCTCTACCTCTCTGTATCCTGTCCCCTCCTCACACCCTACCATCCCCCTCGAACTAACCTCTACCTCGCTGTATCCTGTCCCCTCCTCACACCCTACCATCCCCCTCGCCCTAACCTCTACCTCGCTGTATCCTGTCCCCTCCTCACACCCTACCATCCCCCTCGCCCTAACCTCTACCTCTCTGTATCCTGTCCCCTCCTCACACCCTACCATTCCCCTCCCCTAACCTCTACCTCGCTGTATCCTGTCCCCTCCTCACACCCTACCATCCCCCTCCCCTCGCCCTAACCTCTACCTCTCTGTATCCTGTCCCCTCCTCACACCCTACCATCCCCCTCGCCCTAACCTCTACCTCTCTGTATCCTGTCCCCCTCCTCACACCCTACCATCCCCCTCCCCTCGCCCTAACCTCTACCTCTCTGTATCCTGTCCCCTCCTCACACCCTACCATCCCTCTCCCCCTAACCTCTACCTCTCTGTATCCTGTCCCCTCCTCACACCCTACCATCCCTCTCCCCTCGCCCTAACCTCTACCTCTCTGTAACCTGTCCCCCTCCTCACACCCTACCATCCCCCTCCCCCTAACCTCTACCTCTCTGTATCCTGTCCCCTCCTCACACCCTACCATCCCCCTCGCCCTAACCTCTACCTCTCTGTATCCTGTCCCCCTCCTCACACCCTACCATCCCCCTCCCCCTAACCTCTACCTCTCTGTATCCTGTCCCCTCCTCACACCCTACCATCCCCCTCCCCTCGCCCTAACCTCTACCTCTCTGTATCCTGTCCCCCTCCTCACACCCTACCATCCCCCTCCCCTCGCCCTAACCTCTACCTCGCTGTATCCTGTCCCCTCCTCACACCCTACCATCCCCCTCCCCCTAACCTCTACCTCGCTGTATCCTGTCCCCTCCTCACACCCTACCATCCCCCTCGCCCTAACCTCTACCTCTCTGTATCCTGTCCCCTCCTCACACCCTACCATCCCCCTCCCCCTAACCTCTACCTCTGTATCCTGTCCCCCTCCTCACACCCTACCATCCCCCTCCCCTCGCCCTAACCTCTACCTCGCTGTATCCTGTCCCCCTCCTCACACCCTACCATCCCCCTCGCCCTAACCTCTACCTCTCTGTATCCTGTCCCCCTCCTCACACCCTACCATCCCCCTCGCCCTAACCTCTACCTCGCTGTATCCTGTCCCCCTCCTCATACCCTACCATCCCCCTCGCCCTAACCTCTACCTCTCTGTATCCTGTCCGCCTCCTCACACCCTACCATCCCCCTCGCCCTAACCTCTACCTCTCTGTATCCTGTCCCCCTCCTCACACCCTACCATCCCCCTCGCCCTAACCTCTACCTCGCTGTATCCTGTCCCCCTCCTCACACCCTACCATCCCCCTCGCCCTAACCTCTACCTCTCTGTATCCTGTCCCCCTCCTCACACCCTACCATCCCCCTCCCCTCGCCCTAACCTCTACCTCGCTGTATCCTGTCCCCTCCTCACACCCTACCATCCCCCTCCCCTCGCCCTAACCTCTACCTCTGTATCCTGTCCCCTCCTCACACCCTACCATCCCCCTCCCCTCGCCCTAACCTCTACCTCGCTGTATCCTGTCCCCTCCTCACACCCTACCATCCCCCTCCCCTCGCCCTAACCTCTACCTCTGTATCCTGTCCCCTCCTCACACCCTACCATCCCCCTCCCCTCGCCCTAACCTCTACCTCTCTGTATCCTGTCCCCTCCTCACACCCTAACATCCCCCTCGCCCTAACCTCTACCTCACTGTATCCTGTCCCCTCCTCACACCCTACCATCCCCCTCGCCCTAACCTCTACCTCTCTGTATCCTGTCCACTCCTCACACCCTACCATCCCCCTCCCCTAACCTCTACCTCGCTGTATCCTGTCCCCCTCCTCACACCCTACCATCCCCCTCCCCCTAACCTCTACCTCTCTGTATCCTGTCCCCCTCCTCACACCCTACCATCCCCCTCCCCTCGCCCTAACCTCTTCCTCTGTATCCTGTCCCCTCCTCACACCCTACCATCCCCCTCCCCTCCCCTAACCTCTACCTCTGTATCCTGTCCCCCTCCTCACACCCTACCATCCCCCTCCCCTCCCCTAACCTCTACCTCTGTATCCTGTCCCCTCCTCACACCCTACCATCCCCCTCCCCTCGCCCTAACCTCTACCTCGCTGTATCCTGTCCCCTCCTCACACCCTACCATCCCCCTCTCCCTAACCTCTACCTCGCTGTATCCTGTCCCCCTCCTCACACCCTACCATCCCCCTCCCCCTAACCTCTACCTCTCTGTATCCTGTCCCCTCCTCACACCCTACCATCCCCCTCCCCTAACCTCTACCTCTCTGTATCCTGTCCCCCTCCTCACACCCTACCATCCCCCTCCCCCTAACCTCTACCTCTCTGTATCCTGTCCCCCTCCTCACACCCTACCATCCCCCTCCCCTCGCCCTAACCTCTACCTCGCTGTATCCTGCCCCCTCCTCACACCCTACCATCCCCCTCCCCTCCCCTAACCTCTACCTCTGTATCCTGCCCCCTCCTCACACCCTACCATCCCCCTCGCCCTAACCTCTACCTCTCTGTATCCTGCCCCCTCCTCACACCCTACCATCCCCCTCGCCCTAACCTCTACCTCTCTGTATCCTGTCCCCTCCTCACACCCTACCATCCCCCTCCCCTCGCCCTAACCTCTACCTCTCTGTATCCTGTCCCCCTCCTCACACCCTACCATCCCCCTCCCCCTAACCTCTACCTCGCTGTATCCTGTCCCCCTCCTCACACCCTACCATCCCCCTCCCCCTAACCTCTACCTCGCTGTATCCTGTCCCCCTCCTCACACCCTACCATCCCCCTCCCCCTAACCTCTACCTCGCTGTATCCTGTCCCCCTCCTCACACCCTACCATCCCCCTCCCCTCGCCCTAACCTCTACCTCTCTGTATCCTGTCCCCCTCCTCACACCCTACCATCCCCCTCCCCTCCCCTAACCTCTACCTCTCTGTATCCTGTCCCCCTCCTCACACCCTACCATCCCCCTCCCCTCGCCCTAACCTCTACCTCTCTGTATCCTGTCCCCTCCTCACACCCTACCATCCCCCTCCCCTCGCCCTAACCTCTACCTCTCTGTATCCTGTCCCCTCCTCACACCCTACCATCCCCCTCGCCCTAACCTCTACCTCTCTGTATCCTGTCCCCCTCCTCACACCCTACCATCCCCCTCGCCCTAACCTCTACCTCGCTGTATCCTGTCCCCCTCCTCATACCCTACCATCCCCCTCGCCCTAACCTCTACCTCGCTGTATCCTGTCCCCCTCCTCACACCCTACCATCCCCCTCGCCCTAACCTCTACCTCTCTGTATCCTGTCCCCCTCCTCACACCCTACCATCCCCCTCCCCTCGCCCTAACCTCTACCTCTCTGTATCCTGTCCCCCTCCTCACACCCTACCAGCCCCCTCCCCTCGCCCTAACCTCTACCTCGCTGTATCCTGTCCCCCTCCTCACACCCCACCATCCCCCTCGCCCTAACCTCTACCTCTCTGTATCCTGTCCCCCTCCTCACACCCTACCATCCCCCTCCCCTCGCCCTAACCTCTACCTCGCTGTATCCTGTCCCCTCCTCACACCCTACCATCCCCCTCCCCTCGCCCTAACCTCTACCTCTCTGTATCCTGTCCCCCTCCTCACACCCTACCATCCCCCTCGCCCTAACCTCTACCTCGCTGTATCCTGTCCCCTCCTCACACCCTACCATCCCCCTCCCCTCGCCCTAACCTCTACCTCTCCTCACACCCTACCATCCCCCTCCCCTCGCCCTAACCTCTACCTCTCTGTATCCTGTCCCCTCCTCACACCCTACCATCCCCCTCCCCTCCCCTAACCTCTACCTCTCTTTATCTTGTCCCCCTCCTCACACCCTACCATCCCCCTCGCCCTAATATCTACCTCTCTGTATCCTGTCCCCCTCCTCACACCCTACCATCCCCCTCGCCCTAACCTCTACCTCTCTGTATCCTGTCCCCCTCCTCACACCCTACCATCCCCCTCCCCCTAACCTCTACCTTTCTGTATCCTGTCCCCTCCTCACACCCTACCATCCCCCTCCCCCTAACCTCTACCTCTCTGTATCCTGTCCCCTCCTCACACCCTACCATCCCCCTCGCCCTAATCTCTACCTCTCTGTATCCTGTCCCCTCCTCACACCCTACCATCCCCCTCGCCCTAACCTCTACCTCTCTGTATCCTGTCCCCTCCTCACACCCTACCATCCCCCTCCCCCTAACCTCTACCTCGCTGTATCCTGTCCCCTCCTCACACCCTACCATCCCCCTCGCCCTAATCTCTACCTCTCTGTATCCTGTCCCCCTCCTCACACCCTACCATCCCCCTCCCCTCGCCCTAACCTCTACCTCTCTGTATCCTGTCCCCCTCCTCACACCCTACCATCCCCCTCCCCTCGCCCTAACCTCTACCTCGCTGTATCCTGCCCCCTCCTCACACCCTACCATCCCCCTCCCCTCGCCCTAACCTCTACCTCTCTGTATCCTGTCCCCCTCCTCACACCCTACCATCCCCCTCCCCTCGCCCTAACCTCTACCTCTCTGTATCCTGTCCCCCTCCTCACACCCTACCATCCCCCTCCCCTCGCCCTAACCTCTACCTCTCTGTATCCTGTCCCCTCCTCACACCCTACCATCCCCCTCGCCCTAACCTCTACCTCTCTGTATCCTGTCCCCCTCCTCACACCCTACCATCCCCCTCGCCCTAACCTCTACCTCTCTGTATCCTGTCCCCCTCCTCACACCCTACCATCCCCCTCCCCTCGCCCTAACCTCTACCTCTCTGTATCCTGTCCCCCTCCTCACACCCTACCATCCCCCTCGCCCTAACCTCTACCTCTCTGTATCCTGTCCCCCTCCTCACACCCTACCATCCCCCTCCCCCTAACCTCTACCTCTCTGTATCCTGTCCCCTCCTCACACCCTACCATCCCCCTCGCCCTAACCTCTACCTCTCTGTATCCTGTCCCCCTCCTCACACCCTACCATCCCCCTCCCCTCGCCCTAACCTCTACCTCGCTGTATCCTGCCCCCTCCTCACACCCTACCATCCCCCTCCCCTCGCCCTAACCTCTACCTCTCTGTATCCTGTCCCCCTCCTCACACCCTACCATCCCCCTCGCCCTAACCTCTACCTCTCTGTATCCTGTCCCCCTCCTCACACCCTACCATCCCCCTCCCCTCGCCCTAACCTCTACCTCTCTGTATCCTGTCCCCCTCCTCACACCCTACCATCCCCCTCGCCCTAACCTCTACCTCTGTATCCTGTCCCCCTCCTCACACCCTACCATCCCCCTCCCCTAACCTCTACCTCTCTGTATCCTGTCCCCCTCCTCACACCCTACCATCCCCCTCCCCCTAACCTCTACCTCTCTGTATCCTGTCCCCCTCCTCACACCCTACCATCCCCCTCCCCCTAACCTCTACCTCTCTGTATCCTGTCCCCCTCCTCACACCCTACCATCCCCCTCCCCTCGCCCTAACCTCTACCTCTCTGTATCCTGTCCCCTCCTCACACCCCACCATCCCCCTCGCCCTAACCTCTACCTCTCTGTATCCTGTCCCCCTCCTCACACCCTACCATCCCCCTCGCCCTAACCTCTACCTCTCTGTATCCTGTCCCCCTCCTCACACCCTACCATCCCCCTCCCCCTAACCTCTACCTCTCTGTATCCTGTCCCCTCCTCACACCCTACCATCCCCCTCGAACTAACCTCTACCTCGCTGTATCCTGTCCCCTCCTCACACCCTACCATCCCCCTCCCCTCGCCCTAACCTCTACCTCTCTGTATCCTGTCCCCCTCCTCACACCCTACCATCCCCCTCCCCCTAACCTCTACCTCTCTGTATCCTGCCCCCTCCTCACACCCTACCATCCCCCTCCCCTCCCCTAACCTCTACCTCTCTGTATCCTGTCCCCCTCCTCACACCCTACCATCCCCCTCCCCCTAACCTCTACCTCTCTGTATCCTGTCCCCTCCTCACACCCTACCATCCCCCTCCCCTCACCCTAACCTCTACCTCTCTGTATCCTGTCCCCCTCCTCACACCCTACCATCCCCCTCGCCCTAACCTCTACCTCTCTGTATCCTGTCCCCCTCCTCACACCCTACCATCCCCCTCGCCCTAACCTCTACCTCGCTGTATCCTGTCCCCTCCTCACACCCTACCATCCCCCTCCCCTCGCCCTAACCTCTACCTCTCTGTATCCTGTCCCCTCCTCACACCCTACCATCCCCCTCCCCTCCCCTAACCTCTACCTCTCTGTATCCTGTCCCCCTCCTCACACCCTACCATCCCCCTCGCCCTAACCTCTACCTCTCTGTATCCTGTCCCCCTCCTCACACCCTACCATCCCCCTCGCCCTAACCTCTACCTCTGTATCCTGTCCCCTCCTCACACCCTACCATCCCCCTCCCCCTAACCTCTACCTTTCTGTATCCTGTCCCCTCCTCACACCCTACCATCCCCCTCCCCCTAACCTCTACCTCTCTGTATCCTGTCCCCTCCTCACACCCTACCATCCCCCTCCCCTCGCCCTAACCTCTACCTCGCTGTATCCTGTCCCCTCCTCACACCCTACCATCCCCCTCCCCCTAACCTCTACCTCTCTGTATCCTGTCCCCCTCCTCACACCCTACCATCCCCCTCCCCTCGCCCTAACCTCTACCTCTCTGTATCCTGTCCCCTCCTCACACCCTACCATCCCCCTCCCCCTAACCTCTACCTCTCTGTATCCTGTCCCCTCCTCACACCCTACCATCCCCCTCCCCTCGCCCTAACCTCTACCTCTCTGTATCCTGTCCCCCTCCTCACACCCTACCATCCCCCTCCCCTCGCCCTAACCTCTACCTCTCTGTATCCTGCCCCCTCCTCACACCCTACCATCCCTCTCCCCCTAACCTCTACCTCTCTGTATCCTGTCCCCTCCTCACACCCTACCATCCCCCTCGCCCTAACCTCTACCTCTCTGTATCCTGTCCCCTCCTCACACCCTACCATTCCCCTCGCCCTAACCTCTACCTCTCTGTATCCTGTCCCCCTCCTCACACCCTACCATCCCCCTCCCCTCGCCCTAACCTCTACCTCTCTGTATCCTGTCCCCCTCCTCACACCCTACCATCCCCCTCCCCTCGCCCTAACCTCTACCTCGCTGTATCCTGTCCCCTCCTCACACCCTACCATCCCCCTCCCCTCGCCCTAACCTCTACCTCTCTGTATCCTGTCCCCCTCCTCACACCCTACCATCCCCCTCGCCCTAACCTCTACCTCGCTGTATCCTGTCCCCTCCTCACACCCTACCATCCCCCTCCCCTCGCCCTAACCTCTACCTCTCTGTATCCTGTCCCCTCCTCACACCCTACCATCCCCCTCCCCTCCCCTAACCTCTACCTCTCTGTATCCTGTCCCCCTCCTCACACCCTACCATCCCCCTCGCCCTAACCTCTACCTCTCTGTATCCTGTCCCCCTCCTCACACCCTACCATCCCCCTCGCCCTAACCTCTACCTCTGTATCCTGTCCCCTCCTCACACCCTACCATCCCCCTCCCCCTAACCTCTACCTTTCTGTATCCTGTCCCCTCCTCACACCCTACCATCCCCCTCCCCCTAACCTCTACCTCTCTGTATCCTGTCCCCTCCTCACACCCTACCATCCCCCTCCCCTCGCCCTAACCTCTACCTCGCTGTATCCTGTCCCCTCCTCACACCCTACCATCCCCCTCCCCCTAACCTCTACCTCTCTGTATCCTGTCCCCCTCCTCACACCCTACCATCCCCCTCCCCTCGCCCTAACCTCTACCTCTCTGTATCCTGTCCCCTCCTCACACCCTACCATCCCCCTCCCCCTAACCTCTACCTCTCTGTATCCTGTCCCCTCCTCACACCCTACCATCCCCCTCCCCTCGCCCTAACCTCTACCTCTCTGTATCCTGTCCCCTCCTCACACCCTACCATCCCTCTCCCCCTAACCTCTACCTCTCTGTATCCTGTCCCCTCCTCACACCCTACCATCCCCCTCGCCCTAACCTCTACCTCTCTGTATCCTGTCCCCTCCTCACACCCTACCATTCCCCTCGCCCTAACCTCTACCTCTCTGTATCCTGTCCCCCTCCTCACACCCTACCATCCCCCTCCCCTCGCCCTAACCTCTACCTCTCTGTATCCTGTCCCCCTCCTCACACCCTACCATCCCCCTCCCCTCGCCCTAACCTCTACCTCGCTGTATCCTGTCCCCTCCTCACACCCTACCATCCCCCTCCCCTCGCCCTAACCTCTACCTCGCTGTATCCTGTCCCCTCCTCACACCCTACCATCCCCCTCCCCTCGCCCTAACCTCTACCTCTCTGTATCTTGTCCCCTCCTCACACCCTACCATCCCCCTCGCCCTAACCTCTACCTCGCTGTATCCTGCCCCCTCCTCACACCCTACCATCCCCCTCGCCCTAACCTCTACCTCGCTGTATCCTGCCCCCTCCTCACACCCTACCATCCCCCTCCCCTCCCCTAACCTCTACCTCTCTGTATCCTGTCCCCTCCTCACACCCTACCATCCCCCTCCCCTCGCCCTAACCTCTACCTCTCTGTATCTTGTCCCCTCCTCACACCCTACCATCCCCCTCGCCCTAACCTCTACCTCGCTGTATCCTGTCCCCCTCCTCACACCCTACCATCCCCCTCGCCCTAACCTCTACCTCGCTGTATCCTGTCCCCCTCCTCACACCCTACCATCCCCCTCGCCCTAACCTCTACCTCGCTGTATCCTGTCCCCCTCCTCACACCCTACCATCCCCCTCGCCCTAACCTCTACCTCGCTGTATCCTGTCCCCCTCCTCACACCCTACCATCCCCCTCGCCCTAACCTCTACCTCTCCTCACACCCTACCATCCCCCTCCCCTCCCCTAACCTCTACCTCTCTGTATCCTGTCCCCTCCTCACACCCTACCATCCCCCTCCCCTCGCCCTAACCTCTACCTCTCTGTATCTTGTCCCCTCCTCACACCCTACCATCCCCCTCGCCCTAACCTCTACCTCGCTGTATCCTGTCCCCTCCTCACACCTTACCATCCCCCTCCCCTCGCCCTAACCTCTACCTCGCTGTATCCTGTCCCCCTCCTCACACCCTACCATCCCCCTCGCCCTAACCTCTACCTCGCTGTATCCTGTCCCCTCCTCACACCCTACCATCCCCCTCCCCTCGCCCTAACCTCTACCTCGCTGTATCCTGTCCCCCTCCTCACACCCTACCATCCCCCTCGCCCTAACCTCTACCCTCGCTGTATCCTGCCCCCTCCTCACACCCTACCATCCCCCTCCCCTCCCCTAACCTCTACCTCTGTATCCTGTCCCCCTCCTCACACCCTACCATCCCCCTCCCCTCGCCCTAACCTCTACCTCTCTGTATCCTGTCCCCCTCCTCACACCCTACCATCCCCCTCCCCCTAACCTCTACCTCTCTGTATCCTGTCCCCTCCTCACACCCTACCATCCCCCCTCGCCCTAACCTCTACCTCTCTGTATCCTGTCCCCTCCTCACACCCTACCATCCCCCTCCCCTCGCCCTAACCTCTACCTCTCTGTATCCTGTCCCCTCCTCACACCCTACCATCCCCCTCGCCCTAACCTCTACCTCGCTGTATCCTGTCCCCTCCTCACACCCTACCATCCCCCTCCCCTCCCCTAACCTCTACCTCGCTGTATCCTGTCCCCCTCCTCACACCCTACCATCCCCCTCGCCCTAACCTCTACCTCGCTGTATCCTGCCCCCTCCTCACACCCTACCATCCCCCTCGCTCTAACCTCTACCTCGCTGTATCCTGTCCCCCTCCTCACACCCTACCATCCCCCTCCCCTCCCCTAACCTCTACCTCTCTGTATCCTGTCCCCTCCTCACACCCTACCATCCCCCTCCCCACGCCCTAACCTCTACCTCTCTGTATCCTGTCCCCTCCTCACACCCTACCATCCCCCTCGCCCTAACCTCTACCTCTGTATCCTGTCCCCTCCTCACACCCTACCATCCCCCTCCCCTCCCCTAACCTCTACCTCGCTGTATCCTGTCCCCCTCCTCACACCCTACCATCCCCCTCGCCCTAACCTCTACCTCGCTGTATCCTGCCCCCTCCTCACACCCTACCATCCCCCTCGCTCTAACCTCTACCTCGCTGTATCCTGTCCCCTCCTCACACCCTACCATCCCCCTCGCCCTAATCTCTACCTCTCTGTATCCTGTCCCCCTCCTCACACCCTACCATCCCCCTCCCCTCGCCCTAACCTCTACCTCTCTGTATCCTGTCCCCCTCCTCACACCCTACCATCCCCCTCCCCTCGCCCTAACCTCTACCTCGCTGTATCCTGCCCCCTCCTCACACCCTACCATCCCCCTCCCCTCGCCCTAACCTCTACCTCTCTGTATCCTGTCCCCCTCCTCACACCCTACCATCCCCCTCCCCTCGCCCTAACCTCTACCTCTCTGTATCCTGTCCCCCTCCTCACACCCTACCATCCCCCTCCCCTCGCCCTAACCTCTACCTCTCTGTATCCTGTCCCCTCCTCACACCCTACCATCCCCCTCGCCCTAACCTCTACCTCTCTGTATCCTGTCCCCCTCCTCACACCCTACCATCCCCCTCGCCCTAACCTCTACCTCTCTGTATCCTGTCCCCCTCCTCACACCCTACCATCCCCCTCCCCTCGCCCTAACCTCTACCTCTCTGTATCCTGTCCCCCTCCTCACACCCTACCATCCCCCTCGCCCTAACCTCTACCTCTCTGTATCCTGTCCCCCTCCTCACACCCTACCATCCCCCTCCCCCTAACCTCTACCTCTCTGTATCCTGTCCCCTCCTCACACCCTACCATCCCCCTCGCCCTAACCTCTACCTCTCTGTATCCTGTCCCCCTCCTCACACCCTACCATCCCCCTCCCCTCGCCCTAACCTCTACCTCGCTGTATCCTGCCCCCTCCTCACACCCTACCATCCCCCTCCCCTCGCCCTAACCTCTACCTCTCTGTATCCTGTCCCCCTCCTCACACCCTACCATCCCCCTCGCCCTAACCTCTACCTCTCTGTATCCTGTCCCCCTCCTCACACCCTACCATCCCCCTCCCCTCGCCCTAACCTCTACCTCTCTGTATCCTGTCCCCCTCCTCACACCCTACCATCCCCCTCGCCCTAACCTCTACCTCTGTATCCTGTCCCCCTCCTCACACCCTACCATCCCCCTCCCCTAACCTCTACCTCTCTGTATCCTGTCCCCCTCCTCACACCCTACCATCCCCCTCCCCCTAACCTCTACCTCTCTGTATCCTGTCCCCCTCCTCACACCCTACCATCCCCCTCC
This sequence comes from Carcharodon carcharias, assembly GCF_017639515.1. Lineage (NCBI taxonomy): Eukaryota > Metazoa > Chordata > Chondrichthyes > Lamniformes > Lamnidae > Carcharodon > Carcharodon carcharias. The sequence continues at coordinate 26,872,332 of NC_054507.1, read as the reverse complement.
CCCTAACCTCTACCTCTCTGTATCCTGTCCCCCTCCTCACACCCTACCATCCCCCTCCCCTCGCCCTAACCTCTACCTCTCTGTATCCTGTCCCCTCCTCACACCCCACCATCCCCCTCGCCCTAACCTCTACCTCTCTGTATCCTGTCCCCCTCCTCACACCCTACCATCCCCCTCGCCCTAACCTCTACCTCTCTGTATCCTGTCCCCCTCCTCACACCCTACCATCCCCCTCCCCCTAACCTCTACCTCTCTGTATCCTGTCCCCTCCTCACACCCTACCATCCCCCTCGAACTAACCTCTACCTCGCTGTATCCTGTCCCCTCCTCACACCCTACCATCCCCCTCCCCTCGCCCTAACCTCTACCTCTCTGTATCCTGTCCCCCTCCTCACACCCTACCATCCCCCTCCCCCTAACCTCTACCTCTCTGTATCCTGCCCCCTCCTCACACCCTACCATCCCCCTCCCCTCCCCTAACCTCTACCTCTCTGTATCCTGTCCCCCTCCTCACACCCTACCATCCCCCTCCCCCTAACCTCTACCTCTCTGTATCCTGTCCCCTCCTCACACCCTACCATCCCCCTCCCCTCACCCTAACCTCTACCTCTCTGTATCCTGTCCCCCTCCTCACACCCTACCATCCCCCTCGCCCTAACCTCTACCTCTCTGTATCCTGTCCCCCTCCTCACACCCTACCATCCCCCTCGCCCTAACCTCTACCTCGCTGTATCCTGTCCCCTCCTCACACCCTACCATCCCCCTCCCCTCGCCCTAACCTCTACCTCTCTGTATCCTGTCCCCTCCTCACACCCTACCATCCCCCTCCCCTCCCCTAACCTCTACCTCTCTGTATCCTGTCCCCCTCCTCACACCCTACCATCCCCCTCGCCCTAACCTCTACCTCTCTGTATCCTGTCCCCCTCCTCACACCCTACCATCCCCCTCGCCCTAACCTCTACCTCTGTATCCTGTCCCCTCCTCACACCCTACCATCCCCCTCCCCCTAACCTCTACCTTTCTGTATCCTGTCCCCTCCTCACACCCTACCATCCCCCTCCCCCTAACCTCTACCTCTCTGTATCCTGTCCCCTCCTCACACCCTACCATCCCCCTCCCCTCGCCCTAACCTCTACCTCGCTGTATCCTGTCCCCTCCTCACACCCTACCATCCCCCTCCCCCTAACCTCTACCTCTCTGTATCCTGTCCCCCTCCTCACACCCTACCATCCCCCTCCCCTCGCCCTAACCTCTACCTCTCTGTATCCTGTCCCCTCCTCACACCCTACCATCCCCCTCCCCCTAACCTCTACCTCTCTGTATCCTGTCCCCTCCTCACACCCTACCATCCCCCTCCCCTCGCCCTAACCTCTACCTCTCTGTATCCTGTCCCCCTCCTCACACCCTACCATCCCCCTCCCCTCGCCCTAACCTCTACCTCTCTGTATCCTGCCCCCTCCTCACACCCTACCATCCCTCTCCCCCTAACCTCTACCTCTCTGTATCCTGTCCCCTCCTCACACCCTACCATCCCCCTCGCCCTAACCTCTACCTCTCTGTATCCTGTCCCCTCCTCACACCCTACCATTCCCCTCGCCCTAACCTCTACCTCTCTGTATCCTGTCCCCCTCCTCACACCCTACCATCCCCCTCCCCTCGCCCTAACCTCTACCTCTCTGTATCCTGTCCCCCTCCTCACACCCTACCATCCCCCTCCCCTCGCCCTAACCTCTACCTCGCTGTATCCTGTCCCCTCCTCACACCCTACCATCCCCCTCCCCTCGCCCTAACCTCTACCTCTCTGTATCCTGTCCCCCTCCTCACACCCTACCATCCCCCTCGCCCTAACCTCTACCTCGCTGTATCCTGTCCCCTCCTCACACCCTACCATCCCCCTCCCCTCGCCCTAACCTCTACCTCTCTGTATCCTGTCCCCTCCTCACACCCTACCATCCCCCTCCCCTCCCCTAACCTCTACCTCTCTGTATCCTGTCCCCCTCCTCACACCCTACCATCCCCCTCGCCCTAACCTCTACCTCTCTGTATCCTGTCCCCCTCCTCACACCCTACCATCCCCCTCGCCCTAACCTCTACCTCTGTATCCTGTCCCCTCCTCACACCCTACCATCCCCCTCCCCCTAACCTCTACCTTTCTGTATCCTGTCCCCTCCTCACACCCTACCATCCCCCTCCCCCTAACCTCTACCTCTCTGTATCCTGTCCCCTCCTCACACCCTACCATCCCCCTCCCCTCGCCCTAACCTCTACCTCGCTGTATCCTGTCCCCTCCTCACACCCTACCATCCCCCTCCCCCTAACCTCTACCTCTCTGTATCCTGTCCCCCTCCTCACACCCTACCATCCCCCTCCCCTCGCCCTAACCTCTACCTCTCTGTATCCTGTCCCCTCCTCACACCCTACCATCCCCCTCCCCCTAACCTCTACCTCTCTGTATCCTGTCCCCTCCTCACACCCTACCATCCCCCTCCCCTCGCCCTAACCTCTACCTCTCTGTATCCTGTCCCCTCCTCACACCCTACCATCCCTCTCCCCCTAACCTCTACCTCTCTGTATCCTGTCCCCTCCTCACACCCTACCATCCCCCTCGCCCTAACCTCTACCTCTCTGTATCCTGTCCCCTCCTCACACCCTACCATTCCCCTCGCCCTAACCTCTACCTCTCTGTATCCTGTCCCCCTCCTCACACCCTACCATCCCCCTCCCCTCGCCCTAACCTCTACCTCTCTGTATCCTGTCCCCCTCCTCACACCCTACCATCCCCCTCCCCTCGCCCTAACCTCTACCTCGCTGTATCCTGTCCCCTCCTCACACCCTACCATCCCCCTCCCCTCGCCCTAACCTCTACCTCGCTGTATCCTGTCCCCTCCTCACACCCTACCATCCCCCTCCCCTCGCCCTAACCTCTACCTCTCTGTATCTTGTCCCCTCCTCACACCCTAAAATCCCCCTCGCCCTAACCTCTACCTCGCTGTATCCTGCCCCCTCCTCACACCCTACCATCCCCCTCGCCCTAACCTCTACCTCGCTGTATCCTGCCCCCTCCTCACACCCTACCATCCCCCTCCCCTCCCCTAACCTCTACCTCTCTGTATCCTGTCCCCTCCTCACACCCTACCATCCCCCTCCCCTCGCCCTAACCTCTACCTCTCTGTATCTTGTCCCCTCCTCACACCCTACCATCCCCCTCGCCCTAACCTCTACCTCGCTGTATCCTGTCCCCCTCCTCACACCCTACCATCCCCCTCGCCCTAACCTCTACCTCGCTGTATCCTGTCCCCCTCCTCACACCCTACCATCCCCCTCGCCCTAACCTCTACCTCGCTGTATCCTGTCCCCCTCCTCACACCCTACCATCCCCCTCGCCCTAACCTCTACCTCGCTGTATCCTGTCCCCCTCCTCACACCCTACCATCCCCCTCGCCCTAACCTCTACCTCTCCTCACACCCTACCATCCCCCTCCCCTCCCCTAACCTCTACCTCTCTGTATCCTGTCCCCTCCTCACACCCTACCATCCCCCTCCCCTCGCCCTAACCTCTACCTCTCTGTATCTTGTCCCCTCCTCACACCCTACCATCCCCCTCGCCCTAACCTCTACCTCGCTGTATCCTGTCCCCTCCTCACACCTTACCATCCCCCTCCCCTCGCCCTAACCTCTACCTCGCTGTATCCTGTCCCCCTCCTCACACCCTACCATCCCCCTCGCCCTAACCTCTACCTCGCTGTATCCTGTCCCCTCCTCACACCCTACCATCCCCCTCCCCTCGCCCTAACCTCTACCTCGCTGTATCCTGTCCCCCTCCTCACACCCTACCATCCCCCTCGCCCTAACCTCTACCTCGCTGTATCCTGCCCCCTCCTCACACCCTACCATCCCCCTCGCTCTAACCTCTACCTCGCTGTATCCTGTCCCCCTCCTCACACCCTACCATCCCCCTCCCCTCCCCTAACCTCTACCTCTGTATCCTGTCCCCCTCCTCACACCCTACCATCCCCCTCCCCTCGCCCTAACCTCTACCTCTCTGTATCCTGTCCCCCTCCTCACACCCTACCATCCCCCTCCCCCTAACCTCTACCTCTCTGTATCCTGTCCCCTCCTCACACCCTACCATCCCCCTCGCCCTAACCTCTACCTCTCTGTATCCTGTCCCCTCCTCACACCCTACCATCCCCCTCCCCTCGCCCTAACCTCTACCTCTCTGTATCCTGTCCCCTCCTCACACCCTACCATCCCCCTCGCCCTAACCTCTACCTCGCTGTATCCTGTCCCCTCCTCACACCCTACCATCCCCCTCCCCTCCCCTAACCTCTACCTCGCTGTATCCTGTCCCCCTCCTCACACCCTACCATCCCCCTCGCCCTAACCTCTACCTCGCTGTATCCTGCCCCCTCCTCACACCCTACCATCCCCCTCGCTCTAACCTCTACCTCGCTGTATCCTGTCCCCCTCCTCACACCCTACCATCCCCCTCCCCTCCCCTAACCTCTACCTCTCTGTATCCTGTCCCCTCCTCACACCCTACCATCCCCCTCCCCTCGCCCTAACCTCTACCTCTCTGTATCCTGTCCCCTCCTCACACCCTACCATCCCCCTCGCCCTAACCTCTACCTCTGTATCCTGTCCCCCTCCTCACACCCTACCATCCCCCTCCCCTCCCCTAACCTCTACCTCGCTGTATCCTGTCCCCCTCCTCACACCCTACCATCCCCCTCGCCCTAACCTCTACCTCGCTGTATCCTGCCCCCTCCTCACACCCTACCATCCCCCTCGCTCTAACCTCTACCTCGCTGTATCCTGTCCCCCTCCTCACACCCTACCATCCCCCTCCCCCTAACCTCTACCTCTGTATCCTGTCCCCCTCCTCACACCCTCCTCTCAACATTCCCCCCACTCCCCCTCTCCTCCCACCCGCTCCTCCAACCCCTTCTCACTATCTATGCCGCCCCCTCAACACCACATCCTTCAGCAATCCCCCCAACCCCTCCCCCATCCCCTCTCCTCCCCATTCCCTCACCCTCCCTCCCTCCCCCCTCCTCCTCCTTCCCTGCTCCCTCCCTCCCCCTCCACCCCCTCCGCTCCCTCCCCCATCTTTCCTCCTCCTTCCCCCCCCCATTCCCCTCTCCCTGCTCCCTCCTCTCACACTCACCGTATAGGTGTGTAATTTTGTGGTTGGAGAAATTGCTCAGCTTGGTTGTTTTAAATTCACACACGTCACAGCGATACTCCGGAACATAATTCTCATCCGCTGTTGAAAGGAGGAGACAATTGTTATCCAGTTATCTGGGTACAGGGTGGCTGGTGCAGCCAGGTGGGTGGGGCTGCCCTGGTGCTTTTGGTGCTGGAATGGCCCCTTCCCTCACCAAGAATGAATGTTTCAGTCCCACCAGTGTGTGCGGCAACACTAATGTTAAATCTTTGGAGACCTGGTGCAAGAAGACAAAGGAGGCGGTCACGATGGGATTGACAGAGTGGTGGAATGCTGCAGATCCAGCACAAGAGCGTCCCAACGCACAGCGAAGCAGCTCCGATCAGGTTGATGGGGAGATGGGGCAAGTGGTCCCTTCTCCGTCCCATTTGCAATGGAAACTGCCAATGTCAACATGTCACACTGTAATTACAACCTTCCCACCTGTGGTGGCGCTGTAGCACTTCAATTTCAACTCCTTTTCCCTGCCCTCCGCGTTTACTTTAATATTCCCATTAAGTAGCAGAAAGCATTGGAAAAACACAATGGCAGAGAAGGCACAACTCCATAATCGAAGCATCATTATATCCATTATATCCCTCATTAACCTGGACTCACTGGAAAATTGCTCTTGACTCCCACGGACATATCCTAGAAAAATGACTACCCATGGATAATTAATAAAGTTAATGTGGCTCAGCTCCCACCCATCCTGTCCAAGTGAAGCAAAATCCATATGAACGTTCAAGAAGCAATTGGGTAAAAATTGCAGGGGACGGGGACAGAGAGAGGGAAAGACGGAGGGCGGGAAGAGAAAGAGAGAGAGAGAGGGGAATGAGAGAGAGGGAGAGAAAAAGGAGAAAGAAAGGGGAAAGAGAGAGAGAGAAAGGGGAAAAAAGAAATAGAGGGAGAGACAGAAAGGGGAACAAAGAGGGAGAGAGAGAGAAAGGGGAAAGAGAGAGGGGAGGGAGGGAAAGGGGAAAGGGAGAGAAAGGGGAAAAAGTGAGAGAGAGAAAGAGGAAAAGGAGAGAGAGAAAGGGGAAAAAGGGAGAGAGGGAAAAAGAGGGAAAGGGAGAGAGAGAAAGGGGAAAAAGGGAGAGGGGAGAGAGGGAAAGGGGAAAGAGAGAGGAAAAAAGAGGGATTGAGAGAAAGTGGAGAGTGGGAAAGGGGATAAAGAGGTGGGAGAGAGAGGGGGAGAGAGAATGGAAAGCAAGGGAGAAAGGGGAAGGAGAGAGAGTGAAAAAAGAGAGGGAGAGAGAGAAGGGGGAAAAGGGAGCGGGAGAGAGAGAAAGGGGAAAACGAGAGAGAGAGAAAGGGGAAAAAGAGAGAGGGAGAGAAAGAAAGGGGAAGGAAGAGAGAGAGAAATGGGGAGGGGGAGAGAAAAAGGGGAAAAAGGGAGAGGGAAAGGGGGAAAAAAGAAAGGGAGAGATTGAAAGGGGAAAAAGAGAGAAAGGGAGAGAGAGCAAGGGGAAAAAGAGAGGGAGAGAGAGAAAGGGGGAAAAGAAATAGAGGGAGAGAGAGAAAGGGGAAAAAGAGGGTGAGAGAGAGGGGAACAAAGAGAGGGAGAGAGAGAAAGGGGAAAAGAAATGGGAGAGAGAAAAGGGAAAAAAGAGAGGGTGAGAGAGAGGGGAAAAAAGAGAGGGAGAGAGAGAAGGGAACGAGAGAGAGGAAGGGGGAAAAGTAATGGAGGGAGAGAAAAGGGGAAAAAGAGGGAGAGAGAGCAGGGGAAAGAGAGAGAGAGAAAGGGGAAGGACAGAGAGAGCAAGGGGAAGAAGACAGACGGAAAGAGAAAGGGGAAAAAGAGAGGGAAAGAGAAAGGGGTGGGAAAGAAAGGGGAAAAGAGAGGGGGGAGAGAGAAAGGGGAAAAAAGAAAGGGAGAGAAAAGGGGAAAACAGAGGGAGAGAGAGAGAAAAGGGAAAAAGAGGGAGGGAGAAAGAGAAAGGGGGAAAGAGAGAAAGGGCATAAAGAAATAGAGGGAGAGAGAAAGGGGAAAGGGAGAGGGAGAGAGGGAACGGGGAAAATAGAGAAAGGGGAGAGAGAGAAAGGGGGAAAAGAGAGAGAAAGAGAGGGAAAAGAGAGAGAGTGGGAGAGAGAGAAAGGGAGAGAGAGGAAAAAGGGAAAGAGAGAGAGGGAAAAAAGTGGGAGGGGGAAAGGGAGAGAGGGAAAGGGGAAAAAGAGAGAGGGAGAGACAGAAAGGGGAAAAAGAGTGAGAGGGAGCAAGAGAGAAAGGGGAAAAGAGAGAGAAAGGGGAAAATATATAAAGATGGAGAGAGGGAAAGGGCAAAAAGTGTGAGAGGGAGAGAGAGAGAGAAGGGGAAAAGGGAGAGAGAGAGAAAGGGGAAAAAGAGAGAGGGGGAGAGAGCAAGGGGAAAGAGGGAGAGAAAGAAAAGGAGAAAAAGAGAGAGAGAGAGAGAAAGGGGAAAAAGAGAAAGGAGAAAGGGGAAAGGGAGAGGGAGAAAGAGAAAGGGGGAAAGAGAGAGAGGGAGAGAGAGAAAGGGGTAAAAAGAGTGAGAGGGAGAGATAAAGGGGGAAAAAGGGAGGGAGAGAGGGGAAAAAGAGGGAGACAGAGAAAGGGGAAAGGGAGAAAGAGAAAGGGGAAAGAGAGAAAGGGAGACAGAGAAAGGGGAAAGGGAGAGAGGGAGAGAAAGAAAGGGGTAAAAAGAAAGAGGAAGGGGAAAGGGAGAAAGGGGAGAGAGAGAAAGGGGAAAGAGAGAGAGAGAAAGGGGAAAGAGAGGAAAAAGGGAAAGAGAGAAGGAAAAAAGAGGGTGAGAGGGAAAGGGGGTGAGAAAGGGGAAAAGAGAGAGAGGGAGAGAGAGAAAGGGGAAAATATATAGGGAGGGAGAGAGAGAAAGGGGAAAATATATAGGGAGGGAGAGAGAGAAAGAGCAAAAAGAGCAGGAGGGAGAGATAAAGGGGGAAAAAGGGAGGGAGAAAAGGGGAAAAAAGAGAGGGAGAGCGAGAAAAGGGAAAAGAGAGAGGGAGACAGAGAAAGGGGAAAGGGAGAGGGAGAAAGAGAAAGAGGGAAAGAGGGAGAGAGAGAGAGAGAAAGGGGAAAGAGAGAGGGCGAGATAAAGGGGGGGAAAGGGAGGGAGAGAAAGGGGAAAAAAGAGAGGGAGAGAGAGAAAAGGGAAAAAGAGAGAGGGAGACAGAGAAAGGGGAAAGGGAGAGGGAAAAAGAGAAAGGGGAAAAGAGAGAAAGGGAGAGAGAGAAAGGGGTAAAAAGAGAGAGAGAAAGGGGGAAGGGGAAAGGGAGAAAAGGGAGAGAGAGACAGAGAGAGGAAAAAGGGAAAGAGAGAGAGGAAAAAAGAGGGAGAGAGGGAAAGGGAGAGAGAGAAAGGGGAAAAGAGAGAGACGGAGAGAGAGAAAGGGGAAAATATATAGGGAGGGAGAGAGAGAAAGGGCAAAAAGAGTGGGAGGGAGAGATAAAGGGGGAAAAAGGGAGGGAGAGAGAGAAAGGGGAAAAGAGAGAGGGGGCGGGAGAAAGGGGAAAGAGAGAGAGAGGAAAAAATAGGGAGAGAGAGACGGTGGGAAAAGGGAGAGAGGGAAAAGGGAAAGAGAGAGAGGGAAAGAGAGAGAGAGGGGGAAAATGGAGAGAGAAAGGGGAAAAAGGGAAACAGAAAGAAAGGGGAAAAAGGGAGAGAGAGAAAGGGGAGAGAGAGAGTGAAAGTGGAAAAAGAGAGGGAGAGAGAGAAGGGGTAAAAGAGAGAGAGGGAGAGAGAGAAAGGGGAAAAGAGAAGAGGGAAGGAGAGAGAAAGGGGAAAGAGAGAGAGAGAGGGAGAGAGCAAGGGGAAAGAGGGAGAGAGAGCAAGGGGAAAAAGGGAGAGAGAGAAAGGGGAAGGAGAGGGAAAGACAAAGGGGAAAAAGAGCAGGAAAGAGAAAGGGGAGAGAAGAGAGAGGGAAAAATAAAGGGGAAAAAGAGAGGGAAAGAGAAAGGGGTGGGAAAGAAAGGGGAAAAGAGAGAGGGGGGAGAGAGACGGCGAAAAAGAAATAGAGGGATAGAGAGAGAGAAAGGGGAAAAAGAGAGGGAGAGAGAAAGGGGAAAAAGAGAGGCAGAGAGAAAGGGGAAAAAGAGAGGGAGAGAGAAAGGGGAAAAAAGAGAGAGGGATAGAAAGGGGAAAAAGAGAGGGAGAGAGAAAGGGGAAAAAAGAGAAAGGGATAGAAAGGGGAAAAAGAGAGGGAGAGAGAAAGGGGAAAAAAGAGAGAGGGATAGAAAGGGGAAAAGAGAGAGAGCGAGAGGGAGAAAGGGGAGAAAGAGAGAGAGAGAAAGGGTTAAAAGAGAGAGAGAGAGAAAGGGGAAAAAGAGAGACAGAGAAAAGGGGATAAAAGAGAGAAAGAGAGAGAGAAAGGGGAAAAAGAGTGACAGAGAGAGAGAGAAAGGGGAAAAAGAGAGACAGAGAGAGAGAGAAAGGGGAAAAAGAGAGACAGAGAGAAAGGGGAAAAAGAGAGAGAGAAAGGGGTAAAAGAGAGAGAGAGGGAAAAAGAGTGACAGAGAGAGAGAATGAGAAAAAGAGAGGGAGGGAGAGAGAAAGGGAAAAAGAGAGGGAGATAGAGAAAGAAGGGAAAGAGAAAAGGGAAAGAGAGAGAGAGAAAGGGGAAAAAGAAATGGAGAGAGAGAAAGGGGAACAATAAATGGAGGGAGAGAGAGAAAAGGGAAAAAGGAGAGGGAGAGAGAGAAAGTGGAGAGAGAAAGGGGAAAGATAGAGAGAAAGGGGAAAGAGAGAGAGGGAGGGGAAGAAGAGAGAGGCAAAAAAGGGAAAAAGAGAGAAAGGGGAAAAGAGAGAGGGGGGAGAGAGACAGGGGAAAAAGAAATAGAGGGATAGAGAGAGAGAAAAGGGAAGAAGAGAGAGGGAAAAAGAAAGGATGGAAAGAGAAAGGGATGGGAAAGAAAGGGGAAAAGAGAGGGGGGGGAGAGACGGGGAAAAAGAAATAGAGGGATAGAGAGAGAGAAAGGGGAAAAAGAGAGGGAGAGAGAAAGGGGAAAAAAGAGAGGGAGAGAGAAAGGGGAAAAAAGAGAGAGGGATAGAAAGGGGGAAAAGAGCGAGAGAGAGAATGGGGATAAAAGAGAGGGGGCAAAAGAGAGGGAGAGAGTGAAAGGAGAAAAAAGAGAGAAAGGAGAAAAAAGAGAGAGAAAGGGGAAAATGAGAAAGGGGAAAAAGAGAGAGAAAAGGGGAAAATGAGAGAGAGAGAAAGGGGAAATGAGAGAGGGAGAAAGGGGAAAAGAGAGAAAGAGAGGGGGAAGAGAGACAGAGAGAGAAAGGGGAAAAAGACAGAGAGAGAAAAAGGGGAAAAAGAGAGAGAAAGGGGAAAAAGAAATAGAGGGAGAGAGGAAGGGGAAAAAGAAATGGAAGGAGAGACAGAAAGGAGGGAGGGAGAGAAAGGGGAAAAAGGAGAGGGAGAGAGAGAAAGCGGAGAGAGAAAGGGGAAGGGGAAGGGGAAGGAGATGGAAAGAGAAAGGGGGAAAAGAGTGGAAAAGAGAAAGGGGAGAGAGAGAAAGGGGAAGGAGAGAGAGCAAGGGGAAGAAGAGAGTCGGAAAAAGAAAGGGGAAAAAGAGAGGGAAAGAGAAAGAGGTGGGAAAGAAAGGGGAAAAGAGAGAGAGAGGGAGAGAGAGAAAGGGGAAAAAGAGGGAGAGAAAGGGGAAAAAGAGAGAGAGGGAGAAAAAGGGAAAGGGAGAGCGAGAGGGAGAACAGGGAGAAAGAGAGATAGAGAGACAGGGGAAAAAGAGAGACAGAGAGACAAAGAGAAAAAAGAGAGGGAGAGAGAGAAAGGGGGAAGAGAGAGAGAAAGGGGAAAAGAAATAAAGGGGGAGAGAGAGAAAGGAGAAAAGAGAGAGAGAGAAAGGGGAAAAATAGAGAGAAATGGGAAAAAGATAGATAGGGGGAAAAGAGAGAGAGAAAGGTTAAAGGGAGAGAGGGAGAAAGTGGAAAAAGAGAGAGGGAGAGAAGGAGGAAAAGAGGGAGAGAGAGAAAGGGGAAAAAGGGAGAGAGAGAAAGGGAAAGAGAGAGAGAAAGGGGAAAGAGAGAGAAAAGGGAAAGAGAGAGGGGAAAAGAGAGAGAGGGAGTGAGAGAAATGGGAAAAAAGAGATAGAGGGAGAGAGAAAGGGGAAAGAGAGAGAGTGAAAGCAGAAAGAGAGAGGGAGAGAGAGAAGGGGGAAAAGAGAGAGAAAGAGAGAGAGAAAGGGGAAAGAGAGAGAAAGGGGGAAAATAGAGAGAAATGGGAAAAAGAGACAGATATAGGGGAAAAGAGAAAGAGAATGGTTGAAGAGAGAGAGAGAGAAAGCGGAAAAAGAGAGGGAGAGAAGGAGGAAAAAGTGGGAGGGAGAGAGAGAAAGGGGAAAGATAGAGAAAGGGGAAAGAGAGAGGGGGAAAGAGAGAGAGGAAGTGAGAGAAAGGGGAAAAAGAGTGAGAGGGAGAGAGAGAAAGGGGAAAAAAGAGATGGAGAGAGAGAGAAAAGGGAAAGAGAGAGAGAGTGAAAGTGAAAAAAGAGAGGGAGAGAGAGAAGGGGGAAGAGATAGAGAGAAAGGGGGAAGAGGGAGAGAGGAAGTGGAAAAAGCGAGAGAGAGAAAGGGGGAAAAGAGAGAGAGGGAGAGAGAATGGTGAAAGAGAGAGAGACAGAGAGAAAGGGGAAAGAGAGAGAGCGAAAGGGAAAAAGAAATAGAGGGAGTGAGAGAAAGGGGAAAGAGAGAGAGAAAGGGAGTGAGAGAAAGGGGAAAGAGAGAGAAAGGGAGAGAGAGAAAGCAGAAAAAGAGAGGGAAAGAGGGGAAGAGAGAGAAGGGGGAAAATAGAGAGAGAGAGAAAGGGGAAAAGAGAGAGAGGAAGGGGAAAGAGAGGGGAAAAAGAGAGAAAAGGAAAAAAAGAGCGGAAAAAGAGAGAGAGAAAGACAAAAAGAGGGAAGGAGAGAGAAAGGGGAAAGAGATGGAGAGAAAGGGGAAAGAGAGAGAGGGAGGAAAAAAGAGTGAGAGAAAGTGGAAAAAGAGAAATAGGAAGAGAGGGAAGGGTTGAAAAGAGAGAGAAAGGGGAAGAAGAGAGAGGAAGAGAGAGAAAGGGAGAAAATGGAGAGGGAGAAAGGGGGAAAAGGGAGAGAGAGAGATGGGGGAAAAGAGAGAGAAAAGGGAAAAGAGAGAGAGAGGTTAAAGGGAGAGAGACAAAGAAAGCAGCAAAAGAGAGAGGGAGAGAAGGAGGAAAAAGAGGGAGGGAGAGAGAAAAAAGGGGAAAAGAGGGAGAGAGAGAAAGGGGACAAAAAGAGAGAAGGAGAGAGAAAGGGGAAAGAGAGAGGGGAAAAGAGAGAGAGGGAGTGAGAGAAATGGGAAAAAAGAGAGAGAGGGAGAGAGAAAGGGGAAAGAGATAGAGTGAAAGCAGAAAAAGAGAGAGGGAGAGAGAGAAGGGGGAAAGGAGAGAGAAGGAGAGAGAGAAAGGAGGAAGAGAGAGAAAGGGGAAAAATAGAGAGAAATGGGAAAAAGAGACAGAGAGATAGGGGAAAAGAGAAAGAGAAAGGTTAAAGAGAGAGAGAGAGAAAGCGGAAAAAGAGAGAGGGAGAGAAGGAGGAAAAAGCGGGAGGGAGAGAGAGAAAGGGGAAGAGAGAGAAAGGGGAAAGAGAGAGGGGGAAAGAGAGAGAGGGAGTGAGAGAAAGGGGAAAAAGAGCGAGAGAGAGAGAAAGGGGAAAAAAGAGATGGAGAGAGAGAGAAAGCAGAAAAAGAGAGAGGGAGAGAAGGAGGAAAAAGCGGGAGGGAGAGATAGAAAGGGGAAAGAGAGAGGGGGAAAGAGAGAGAGGAAGTGAGAGAAAGCGGAAAAAGAGCGAGAGGGAGAGAGAGAAAGGGGAAAAAAGAGATGGAGAGAGAGAGAAAGGGGAAAGAGAGAGAGAGTAAAAGTGAAAAAAGAGAGGGAGAGAGAGAAGGGGGAAGAGATAGAGAGAAAGGGGGAAGAGGGAGAGCGGAAGTGGAAAAAGGGAGAGAGAGAAAGGGGGAAAAGAGAGAGAGGGAGAGAGAATGGTGAAAGAGAGAGAGACAGAGAGAAAGGGGAAAGAGAGAGAGAAAGGGAGTGAGAGAAAGGGGAAAGAGAGAGAAAGGGAGAGAGAGAAAGCAGAAAAAGAGAGGGAAAGAGGGGAAGAGAGAGAAGGGGGAAAAGAGAGAGAGAGAGAAAGGGGGAAAAGAGAGAGAGGAAGGGGAAAGAGAGGGGAAAAAGAGAGAAAAGGAAAAAAAGAGTGGAAAAAGAGAGAGAGAGAGACAAAAAGAGGGAAGGAGAGAGAAAGGGAAAAGAGATGGAGAGAAAGGGGAAAGAGAGAGAGGGAGGAAAAAACAGGGAGAGAAAGTGGAAAAAGAGAAATAGGAAGAGAGGGAAGGGGTGAAAAGAGAGAGAAAGGGGAAGAAGAGAGAGGAAGAGAGAGAAAGGGAGAAAATGGAGAGGGAGAAAGGGAGAAAAGGGAGAGAGAGAAAGGGGGAGAGAAAGGGGAAAGAGAGAGAAAGGGGAAAAAGAGAGACAGAGAGATGGGGAAAAAGAGAGAGAAAAGGGAAAGAGAGAGAAAGGTTAAAGGGAGAGAGAGAGAAAGCAGAAAAAGAGAGAGGGAGAGAAGGAGGAAAAAGAGGGAGAGAGAGAAAGGGGACAAAAAGAGAGAAGGAGAGAGAAAGGGGAAAGAGATGGAGAGAAAGGGGAAAGAGAGAGAGACAGGGGAAAGAGAGAGGGGGAAAAGAGAGAGAGGAAGTGAGAGAAAGGGGAAAAAGAGAGAGGGAGAGAGAGAGAAAGGAGAAAAAGAGAGAGAAAGGGGAAAAAGTGAAGGAAAGAGAGAAGGAGGAAAGAGATAGAGAGAAAGGGGGAAGAGGGAGAGAGAAAGTGGAAAAAGGGAGAGAGAGAAAGGGGGAAAAGAGAGACAAAGAGGAAAAAGAGAGAGAGGGAGAGAGAATGGTGAAAGAAAGAGAGAGAAAGGTGAAAGAGAGAGAGTGAAAGGGAAAAGAAATAGAGGGAGTGAGAGAAAGGGGAAAGAGAGAGAGAAAGGGGAAAAAGAGAGGGAGAGAGAAAGGGTAAAGAGAGACATAGTGAAAGCAGAAAAAGAGAGGTGAAGAGAGAGAAGGGGGAAAGAGAGAGAGAGAAAGGGGAAAGAGAGAGAGAGAGAGAAAAGGGAAAGAGAGAGAGAGGAAAAAAGAGGGAGAGAAATAGGATTAGAGGGAAAGGGTAAAAAGAGAGAGAAAGGGGAAGAAGAGAGAGAAAGGGGAAAAAGGGAGAGAGAGAAAGGGGAAGAGAGAGGGAGAGAGAGAAAGGGGAAAAGGGAGAGAGAGAGAAAGGGGAAAAGAGAGAGAGAGAGGAGGGAAAAAGGAGGGAGAGAGAGAAAGGGGAAAGAGAGAGAGAGAAAGAAAGGGGAAAAATAGAGAGAAAGGGGAAAGATAGAGGGGAAAAGAGAGTGGAATTGTGGGAAAGGGGAAAAAGAGAGAGAGGGAGAGAAGGAAAGGGGAAAAAAGGAGAGAGAGAGAGAAAGGAGACAAAAAGACGGAAGGAGAGAGAAAGGGGAAGGAGAGAGAGGAAAAAAGAGGGAGAGAGAGAAAGTGGAAAAAGGGGGGAGAGAAAGAGAAAGGGGAAAGAGAGGGAGAGAGAGAAAGGGGAAAAAGGGGGGAGAGAGAGAGAAAGGGGAAAGAGAGAGTGAGAAAAAGGGGGAAAGGGAGAGAGAAATGGGAAAATAGGGAGGGAGGGAGAGAGGGAAAGGAGAAAAGGGAGGGAGAGAGAAAGGGGAAAGAGAGAGAGAGAGAGATAAAGGTTAACGGCAGAGAGAGATAGAGAGAGAGAATGCGGAAAAAGAGTGAGGGAGAGAGAGAAGGGGTTAAAAGAGGGAGGCGGAGAGGGAAAGGGGAAAAGAGAGAGAGAGGAAGAAAAAGAGAGAGAAAGTGGAAAAAAGAATGGGAGGGAGAGAGAAAGTGGAAAAAGAGAGAGAAAGGGAAAAGAGAGAGAGAGAGAGAGAAAGGGGAAAAGAGAGAGAGGGAGAGAGAGAAAGGGGAAAGAGAGAGGGAGAGAGAGAAAGGGGAAAATGAGAGAGAGGGAGAGAGAGAAAGGGGAAAGAGGGAGAGAGAAAAAGGGGAAAGAGGGAGAAAAGGGAAAAAGAGAGACAGAGAGAAAAAAGGGAAAAAAAGATAGAGAGAATGGGGGAAAAGAGAGACAGAAAGAGAGAGGAGGGAAAGAGAGAAAGGAAGGGGAAAAGAGAGAGAGAGAAAGGGGAAAAAGAGAGAAAGGGGAAAAAGAGAGAAAGGGGAGAAAGAGAGAAAGGGGAAAAAGAGAGAGAGAAAGAGGAAAAAGAGAGAGAGAAAGGGGAAAAAGAGAGAAAGAAAGGGGAATGAGAGAGAGAGAAAGGGGAATGAGAGAGAGGGGCAAAGGAGTGAGAGAGAAAGGGGAAAAGGGAGAGAGAATGAGGAAAAAGAGAGAAAAAGGAGATAAAGAGAGAGAAACAGCCCAAGGGAAAAAGCAACAGTAAAGAGAAAATGAGCCATCAAGAGAGAGAAAAGGGAGCGAGAGGGAAAGAGTAAAGGGGAGAGAGAAAAGGGTGAGAGAGAGCAAGAGTAATGGGGCAAGAGGGAGACAGTAAAGGGAGCAAGAGAGAAAGTGTAAAGGGACTAGAGGGAGAGTAAGGGGTGAAGACCGAGTGAGAGAGAGCGTGAAAAGGAGCGAGAGAGAAAAGAATCGAGCAATAGAGCAAAGGAGTGAGTGAGGGGGAAAAGGAGCGATAGACAGAGAAAAGGGGCCAGAGAGAAAAAGTAAAGGAGTGAGGGGGAGGGAAAAAGAGCGAGGGGAGGGAAAAGCAGCGAGGGGAAGGGAAAAGGAGCGAGGGGGAGGGAAAAGGAGCGAGGGGGAGGGAAAAGGAGCGAGGGGGAGGGAAAAGGAGTGAGGGGGAGGGAAAAGATGCGAGGGGGAGGGAAAAGGGACAAGGGAGAGGGAAAAGGCGTGAGGGGGAGGGAAATGGAGCGAGGGGGAGGGAAAAGAGTGAGGGGGAGGGAAATGGAGCGAGGGGGAGGGAAAAGGAGCGAGAGGGAGGGAAAAGGGACAAGGGAGAGAAAAGGAGAAAGAGAAAGAGAGAAGGAGCCAGAGAGAGAAAAAAGGAGCCAGAGAGAGAAAAGGGATGAAAGAGAAAGAGAGAGAGAAAAGGAACGAGTGAGAAAAAGGGAGGGAAAATGAGAGAGAGAGAGAAAAGGAGCGAGCGAGAGAAAAGGAGCGAGCGAGAGAAAAGGAGCGAGCGAGAGAAAAGGAGCGAGCGAGAGAGAAAAGGAGTGAGGGAGAGTGAGAAAAGGAGCAAGAGAGAGAGAAAAGGAGCGAGAGAGAGAGAAAAGGAGCGAGCAAGAGAGGAAAGGAGCGAACGAGCGAAAGAGAAAAGGAGCGAGTGGGAGAGAGAGAAAAGGAGCGAGTGAGAGAGAGAGAGAAAAGGAGCGAGTGAGAGAGAAAAGGAGCAAGAGAGAGAGAGAACAGGAGCGAGCGAGAGAGAAAAGGAGCGAGCGAGAGAGAAAAGGAGTGAGAGAGAGAGAAAAGGAGCGAGCGAGAGAGAAAACGAGTGAGTGAGAGAGAAAACGAGTGAGTGAGAGAGAAAAGGAGCGAGCGAGAGAGAAAACGAGTGAGTGAGAGAGAAAACGAGTGAGTGAGAGAGAAAAAGAGCGAGTGAGAGAGAAAAGGAGCGAGAGGGAGAGAGAGAAAAGGAGCGAGCGGGAGAGAGAGAAAAGGAGCGAGCGGGAGAGAGAGAAAAGAAGCGAGTGAGAGAGAGAAAAAAGGAGCGAGAGAGAGAAAAAAGGAGCGAGAGAGAGAAAGGGAGCGAGCGAGAGGGAGAGAAAAAGAGCGAGCAAGAGAGAGAGAAAAAGAGTGAGCGAGAGTGAAAAAGAGCGAGCAAGAGAGAGTGAAAAGGAGCGAGCGAGAGAGAAAAGGAGCGAGCGAGAGAGAAAAGGAGCGAGCGAGAGAGAAAAGGAGCGAGCGAGAGAGAAAAGGAGCGAGCGAGAGAGAAAAGGAGCGAGCGAGAGAGAAAAGGAGTGAGGGGGAGGGAAAAGGAGCGAGGGGAGGGAAAAGGAGCGAGGGGGAGGGAAAAGGAGCGAGGGGGAGGGAAAAGGAGCGAGGGGGAGGGAAAAAGAGCGAGGGGAGGGAAAAGGAGCGAGGGGGAGGGAAAAGGAGCGAGGGGGAGGGAAAAGGAGCGAGGGGGAGGGAAAAGAAGCGAGGGGGAGGGAAAAGGAGCGAGGGGGAGGGAAAAGGAGTGATGGAGAGGGAAAAGGAGAATGAGAAAGAGAGAAGGAGCGAGAAAGAAAAAAGGAGCCAGAGAGAGAAAAGCAATGAAAGAGAAAGAGAGAGAGAAAAGGAGCGAGCGAGAAAAAGGGAGAGAAAATGAGAGAGAGAGAGGAAAGGAGCGAGCGGGAGAGAGAGAGAAAAGGAGCGAGAGAGAGAGAGAGAAAAGGAGCAATCAAGAGAGAGAGAATAGGAGCGAGAGTGAGAGAAAAGGAGCGAGAGAGAAAAGAATTGAGCAATAGAGCAAAGGAGGGAGTGAGGGGGAAAAGGAGCGATAGACAGAGAAAAGGAGCGATAGACAGAGAAAAGGAGCGATAGACAGAGAAAAGGAGCGATAGACAGAGAAAAGGAGCGATAGACAGAGAAAAGGAGCGATAGACAGAGAAAAGGGGCCAGAGAGAAAAAACAAAGGATTGAGGGGGAGGGAAAAGGTGTGAGGGGGAGGGAAAAGGAGCGAAGGGGAGGGAAAAGGAGCGAGGAGGAGGGAAAAGGAGTGATGGAGAGAGAAAAGGGACAAGGGAGAGAAAAGGAGAAAGAGAGAAGGAGCGAGAGAGAAAAAAGGAGCCAGAGAGAGAAAAGGAACGAAAGAGAAAGAGAGAGAGAAAAGGAGCGAGCGAGCAAAAAAAGGAACGAGCGAGAGAGAAAAGGAGCGAGCGAGAGAGAAAAGGAGTGAGGGAGAGAGAGAAAAGGAGCGAGGGAGAGAGAGAAAAGGAGCGAGGGAGAGCGAGAAAAGGAGCGAGGGAGAGCGAGAAAAGGAGCGAGGGAGAGGGAGAAAAGGAGCGAGAGATAGAGCGAGAAAAGGAGCGAGCGGGAGAGAGAGAAAAGGAGCGAGAGAGAAAAGGAGTGAGCGAGAGAGAGAAAAAAGGAGCGAGCGAGAGAGAGAGAAAAGGAGCGAGCGAGAGAGAGAGAAAAGGAGCGAGCGAGAGAGAAAAGGACTGAGCGAGAGAGAGAGAGAAAAGGAGCGAGCGAGAGAGAGAGAAAGGAGCGAGCGAGAGAGAGAAAAGAAGTGATCGAGAGAGTGAGAAAAGGACCGATCGAGAGATTGAGAAAAGGAGTGAGCGATCGAGAGAGAAAAGGAGCGATCGAGAGAGAAAAGGAGCAAGCGAGAGAGACAGAAAAGGAGCGAGCGAGAGAGAGAGAAAAGGAGCGAACGGGAGAGAGAGAAATGGAGTGATCGAGAGAGAGAGAGAAAAGGAGCGAGTGAGAGAGAGAGAGAGAAAAGGAGCGAGCAAGCAAGAGAGAAAAGGAGGAAGAGAGAAAGAGGAGCGAGAGAGAGAGAAAAGGAGTGAGCGAGAGAGAAAAGGAGCGAGCAAGAAAGATAAAAGGAGCGAGCGAGAGAGAGAGAGAAAAGGAGCGAGTGAGAGAGAGAGAGAGAAAAGGAGCGAGCAAGCAAGAGAGAAAAGGAGGAAGAGAGAGAGAGGAGCGAGAGAGAGAGAAAAGGAGTGAGCGAGAGAGAAAAGGAGCGAGCAAGAAAGATAAAAGGAGCGAGCGAGAGAGAACAGGACTAGCGAGAGAGAAAAGGAGCGAGAGAGGGAGAAAAGGTGCGAGAGTGCGAGAGAAAAGGAGCGAGTGAGAGAGAGAAAAGGAGCGAGAGAAAGAGAGAAAAGGAGCGAGAGAAAGAGAAAAGGAGCGAGCGTGAGAGAGAGAAAAGGAGTGAGAGAGAGAGAAAAGGAGCGAGCGAGAGAGAGAAAAGGAGCGAGCGAGAGAGAAAAGGAGCGAGCGAGAGAGAGAAAAGGAGCGAGTGAGAGAGAGAAAAGGAGCGAGAGAAAGAGAGAAAAGGAGCGAGAGAAAGAGAAAAGGAGCGAGCGTGAGAGAGAGAAAAGGAGTGAGAGAGAGAGAAAAGGAGCGAGAGAGAGAGAGAGAAAAGGAGCGAGAGAGAGAGAGGAATGGAGCGAGAGAGAGAGAGAAAAGGAGCGAGAGAGAGAGAGAAAAGGAGCGAGAGAGAGAGAGGAATGGAGCGAGAGAGAGAGAGAGAGAAAAGGAGCAAGAGAGAGAGAAAAGGCGCGAGCGAGCGAGAGAAAAGGCGCGAGTGAGTGAGAAAAGGAGCGAGGGAGAGTGAAAAGGAGCAAGAGAGAGAAAGAGTAAAGGAGCGAACGAGAGAGAGAAAAGGATCGAGCGAGAGAGAGAAAAGGAGCGAGCGAGAGAGAGAAAAGGAGCGAGCGAGAGAGAAAAAAGGAGCGAGAGAGAGAGAGAGAAAAGGAGCGAGAGAAAGAGATAAAAGGAGTGAGAGAGAGAGAAAAGGAGCGAGAGAGAGAGAGAGAGAGAAAAGTAGCGAGAGAGAGAGAAAAGTAGCGAGAGAGAGAGGAAAGGAGCAAGAGAGAGAGAACAGGAGCGAGTGAGAGAGAACAGGAGCGAGAGAGAAAAGGAGCGAGCGAGAGAGAGGGAAAAGGAGCGAGCGAAAGAGAAAAGGAGCGAGCGAGAGAGAGAGAAAAGGAGCGAGCGAGAGAGAGAGAGAGAAAAGGAGCGAGCGAGAGAGAGAGAGAAAAGGAGCGAGCGAGAGAGAGAAAAGGAGCGAGAGAGAGAGAAAAGGGAGCGAGAGAGAGAGAAAGAAAAGGAGCGAGTGAGAGAGAAAAGGAGCGAGCGAGAGAGAAAAAAGGAGCGAGCGAGAGAGAGAAAAGAAGCGAGAGAAAGAGATAAAAGTAGCGAGAGAGAGAGAAAAGGAGTGAGCGAGAGAGAGAAGAGGAGCGAGAGAAAGAGATAAAAGGAGTGAGTGAGAGAGAAAAGGAGCAAGAGAGAGAGAGAGAGAGAAAAGGAGCAAGTGAGAGAGAGAGAAAAGTAGCGCGAGAGAGAGAAAAGTAGTGAGAGAGAGAGGAAAGGAGCAAGAGAGAGAGAACAGGAGCGAGTGAGAGAGAACAGGAGCGAGAGAGAGAGAGAGAGAAAAGGAGAAAGTGAGAGAAAGAGAAAAGTAGCGAGAGAGAGAGAAAAGTAGCGAGAGAGAGAGGAAAGGAGCAAGAGAGAGAGAACAGGAGCAAGAGAGAGAGAAAAGGAGCGAGCGAGAGAGAGAGAACAGGAGCGAGAGAGAAAAGGTACGAGTGAGAGAGAGAGAGAAAAGGAGCAAGCGAGAGAAAAGGAGCGATCGAGAGAGAGAGAGGAAAGGAGCGAGAGAGAGAGCGAAAAGGAGCGAGCGAGAGAGAGAAAAGGTGCGAGCGAGAGAGAGAAAAGGAGCGAGCAAGAGAGAGAAAAAAGGAGCGAGCGACAGAGAGAAAAGGAGCGAGAGAGAGAGAGAAAAGGGAGCGAGAGAGAGAGACAGAAAAGGAGCGAGCGAAAGAGAAAGAGAAAAGAAGCGAGACTGAGAGAGAGAGAGAAAAGGAGCGAGCGAGAGAGAAAAGGAGTGAGTGTGAGAGAGAAAAGGAGCGAGCGAGAGAGAGAAAAGGAGCGAGTGAGAGAGAACAGGAGCGAGCAAGAGGGAAAAAGAGCGAGAGAGAGAGAGAGAGAACAGGAGCGAGAGAGAGAGAGAGAAAAGGAGCGAGCGAGAGAGAGAGAAAAGGAGCGAGCGAGAGAGAGAGAAAAGGAGTGAACGAGAGAGAAAAGGAGTGAGTGAGAGGGAAAAGGATTGAGAGAAAGAAAAGGAGCGAGCGAGAGAGAAAAGGTGCAAGCGAGAGAGAAAAGGAGCAAGCGAGAGAGAAAAGGAGCGAACGAGAGAGAAAAGGAGCGAGTGAGAGAGAAAAGGAGCAAGCGAGAGAGAAAAGGAGCGAGCGAGTGAGAGAAAAGGAGCGAGCGAGAGAGAGAAAAGGAGCGAGAGAAAGAGAAAAGGAGCGAGCGTGAAAGAGAGAAAAGGAGCGAGCGAGAGAGAAAAGGAGTGAGAGAGAGAGAAAAGGAGCGAGCAAGAGAGAAAAGGAGCGAGCATGAGAGAGAAAAGGAGCGAGGGAGAGTTAAAAGGAGCAAGAGAGAGAAAGAGTAAAGGAGCGAGAGAGGGAGAGAAAAGGAGCAAACGAGAGAGAAAGAGAAAAGGAGCGAGACAGAGAAAGAGAGAAAAGGAGCGAGCGAGAGAGAGCGAGAGAGAAAAGGAGCGAGAGAGAGAGAACAGGAGCGAGAGAGAGAGAGAGAGAAAAGGAGCGAGCGAGAGAGAGAGAAAAGGAGCGAGCGAGAGAGAGAGAAAAGGAGTGAACGAGAGAGAAAAGGAGTGAGTGAGAGGGAAAAGGATTGAGAGAAAGAAAAGGAGCGAGCGAGAGAGAAAAGGTGCAAGCGAGAGAGAAAAGGAGCGAGTGAGAGAGAAAAGGAGCGAGAGAAAGAGAAAAGGAGCGAGCGTGAAAGAGAGAAAAGGAGCGAGCGAGAGAGAAAAGGAGTGAGAGAGAGAGAAAAGGAGCGAGCAAGAGAGAAAAGGCGCGAGTGAGTGAGAAAAGGAGCGAGGGAGAGAAAAGGAGCAAACGAGAGAGAAAGAGAAAAGGAGCGAGACAGAGAAAGAGAGAAAAGGAGCAAGAGAGAGAGAGAGAGAGAGAAAAGGAGCGAGCGAGAGAGAAAAGGAGCGAGCGAGAGAGAAAAGGAGTGAGCGAGAGAGAGAAAAGGAGCGAGCGAGAGAGAGAAAAGTAGCGAGTGAGAGAGAACAGGAGCGAGCGAGAGAGAGAAAAGGAGTGAATGAGAGAGAAAAGGAGTGAACAAGAGAAAAAAGGAGTGAGAGAAAGAAAAGAAGCGAGCGAGAGAGAAAAGGAGCGAGCGAGCGAGAGAGAGAAAAGGAGCAAGTGAGAGAGAGAAAAGGAGCGAGCAAGAGAGAGAGAAAAGGAGTGACTGAGAGAGAGAAAAGGAGCAAGCAAGAGAGAGAAAAGGAGCGAGAGAGGGAGAGAAAAGGAGCAAGTGAGAGAGAGAGAAAAGTAGTGAGAGAGAGAGGAAAGGAGCAAGAGAGAGAGAACAGGAGCGAGAGAGAGAGAGAAAAGGAGCGAGCAAGAGAGAAAAGGAGCGAGCAAGCGAGAGAGAAAAGGAAGAAGAGAGAGAGAGGAGCAAGAGAGACAAAAGGAGTGAGCGAGAGAGAAAAGGAGCGAGTGAGAGAGAGAGAACAGGAGCGAGAGAGAAAAGGTATGAGCGAGAGAGAGAGAGAAAAGGAGCGAGCGAGAGAAAAGGAGCGAGCAAGAGAAGAAAAGGAGCGATCGAGAGAGAGAGTAAAGGAGCGAGAGAGAGAGCGAAAAGGAGCAAGCGAGAGAGTGAGAGAAAAGGAGCGAGCGAGAGAGAGAAAAGGAGCGAGCGAGAGAGAGAAAGGGAGCGAGAGAGAGACAGAAAAGGAGCGAGCGAGAGAGAAAGAGAAAAGGAGCGAGACTGAGAGAGAGAGAGAGAAAAGGAGCGAGCGAGAGAGAAAAGGAGCGAGTGAGAGAGAGAAAAGGAGCGAGCGAGAGAGAGAAAAGGAGCGAGTGAGAGGGAAAAAGAGCGAGAGAGAGAGAGAGAAAAGGAGTGAGCGAGAGAGAAAAGGAGCGAGCGAGAGAGAGAGAACAGGAGCGAGAGAGAAAAGGTACGAGTGAGAGAGAGAGAGAAAAGGAGCAAGCAAGAGAGAGAAAAGGAGCGATCGAGAGAGAGAGAAAAGGAGCGAGCGAGAGAGAGAGAGAAAAGGAGCGAGCGAGAGAGAAAAGGAGTGAGAAAAAGAAAAGGAGCGAGCGACAGAGAGTGAGAAAAGGAGCGAGCGAGAGAGAGAGAGAGAAAAGGAGCGAACGAGAGAGAAAAGTAGTGAGAAAAAGAAAAGGAGCGAGCGAGAGAGAGAAAAGGCGCGAGCGAGTGAGAAAAGGAGCGAGGGAGAGTGAACAGGAGCGAGAGAGAGAGAGTAAAGGAGCAAGAGAGCGAGAGAAAAGGAGTGAGAGAGAGAGAGAAAAGGAGCGAACGAGAGAGAAAAGGAGAGAATGAGAGAGAAAAGGAGTGAACGAGAGGGAAAAGGAGTGAGAGAAAGAAAATGAGCGAGCGAGAGAGAAAAGGAGCGAGCGAGAGAGAGAGTAAAGGAGCGAGCGAGAGAGACAGAAAAGGAGTGAGAGAGAGAGAAAAGGAGCGAGCGAGAGAGAAAAGGAGTGAGCAAGAGAGAAAAGGAGTGAGAGAGAGAGTAAAGGAGCGAGCGAGAGAGACAGAAAAGGAGTGAGAGAGAGAGAAAAGGAGCGAGCGAGAGAGAAAAGGAGTGAGCAAGAGAGAAAAGGAGTGAGAGAGAGAGAAAAGGAGCGAGCGAGAGAGAAAAGGCGCGAGTGAGTGAGAAAAGGAGCGAGGGAGAGTGAAAAGGAGCAAGAGAGAGAAAGAGTAAATGAGCGAGAGAGAGAGAGTAAAGGAGCGAACGAGAGAGAAAGAGAAAAGGAGCGAGACAGAGAAAGAGAGAACAGGAGCAAGAGAGAGAGAGAGAGAAAAGGAGCGAGACAGAGAAAGAGAGAAAAGGAGCAAGAGAGAGAGAGAGAAAAGGAGCCAGCGAGAGAGAGAAAAGGCGCGAGCGAGCGAGAGAAAAGGCGCGAGAAAAGGAGCGAGGGAGAGTGAAAAGGAGCAAGAGAGAGAGAGAGTAAAGGAGCGAGAGAGAGAGAGAAAAGGAGTGAACGAGAGAGAAATGGAGTGAACAAGAGGGAAAAGGAGTGAGAGAAAGAAAAGGAGCGAGCGAGAGAGAAAAGGAGCGAGAGAGAGAGAAAAGGAGCGAGCGAGAGAGAAAAGGAGCGAAAGAGATAACAGGAGCGAGCGAGAGAGAACAGGAGCGAGCGAGAGAGAAAAGGACCAAAAGAGAGAGAAAAGGTGCGATAGTGCGAGAGAAAAGGAGTGAGAGAGAGAGGAATGGAGCGAGAGAGAGAGAGAGGAATGGAGCGAGAGAGAGAGAGAGAAAAGGTGCGAGAGAGAGAGAGAGAAAAGGAGCGAGTGAGAAAGAGAAAAGGCGCGAGCGAGAGAGAGAAAAGGCGCGAGCAAGCGAGAGAAAAGGAGGGAGCGAGTGAGAAAAGGAGCGAGGGAGAGTGAAAAGGAGCAAGAGAGAGAGAGAGTAAAGGAGCGAGAGAGAGAGAGAGAAAAGGAGCGAACGAGAGAGAAAAGGAGCGAACGAGAGAGAAATGGAGTGAACAAGAGGGAAAAGGAGTGAGAGAAAGAAAAGGAGCGAGCAAGAGAGAAAAGGAGCGAGAGAGAGAGAAAAGGAGCGAGCGAGAGAGAAAAGGAGCGAGCGAGAGAGAAAAGGAGTGAGCGAGAGAGAAAAGGAGCGAGAGAGAGAGAGAGAAAAGGAGTGAGAGAGAGAGAGAAAAGGAGTGAACGAGAGAGAAAAGGAGTGAACGAGAGGGAAAAGGAGTGAGAGAAAGAAAAGGAGCGAGCGAGAGAGAAAAGGAGCGAATGAGAGAGAGAAAAGGAGTGAAAGAGAGAGTGAAAAGGAGCAAGCGAGAGAGAGAGAGGAATGGAGCAAGAGAGAGAGGAATGGTGCGAGAGAGAGAGAGAGAAAAGGAGCGAGTGAGAGAGAGAAAAGGCGCGAGCGAGAGAGAGAAAAGGAGCGAGAGAGAGAGAGAAAAGGAGTGAGAGAGAGAGAGAGAGAAAAGGAGTGAACGAGAGAGAAAAGGAGTGAACGAGAGGGAAAAGGAGTGAGAGAGAGAGGAATGGAGCGAGAGAGAGAGGAATGGAGCGAGAGAGAGAGGGGAATGGAGCGAGAGAGAGAGAGAGAAAAGGAGCGAGAGAGAGAGAGAAAAGGAGCAAGTGAGAGAGAGAAAAGGCGCGAGCGAGAGAGAGAGAAAAGGAGCGAGAGGGAGGAATGGAGCGAGAGGGAAAAGGAGCGAGAGAGAGAGAGAAAATGAGCGAACGAGAGAGAAAAGGAACGAGTGAGAGAGAAAAGGAGCGAGCGAGAGAGATAAAAGGAGCGAGCGAGAGAAAAGGCGCGAGCGAGCGAGAAAAGGAGCGAGGGAGAGTGAAAAGGAGCAAGAGAGAGAGAGTAAAGGAGCGAGAGAGAGTGAGAAAAGGAGCGAACGAGAGAGAAAAGGAGTGAACGAGAGGGAAAAGGAGTGAGAGAAAGAAAAGGAGTGAGCGAGAGAGAAAAGGAGCGAGAGAGAGAGAAAAGGAGCGAGCGAGAGAGAAAAGGAGCGAGAGAGAGAGAAAAGGAACGAGCGAGAGAGAAAAGGAGTGAGCGAGAGAGAAAAGGAGCAAGCGAGAGAGAGAAAAGGAGCGAGCGAGAAAGAAAAGAAGGGAGCTAGAGAGAGAGAAAAGGTGAGAGAGTGCGAGAGAAAAGGAGCGAGCGAGAGAGAGAAAAGGAGCGAGAGAAAGAGAGAAAAGGAGTGAGAGAAAGAGAAAAGGAGCGAGCGTGAGAGAGAGAAAAGGAGCGAGCGAGAGAGAAATGGAGCGAGAGAGAGAGAGAGAAAACGAGAGAGAGAAAAGGCGCGAGTGAGCGAGAGAAAAGGAGCGAGCGAGCGAGAAAATGTGCAAGGGAGAGTGAAAAGGAGCAAGAGAGAGAGAGTAAAGGAGCGAGAGAGAGAGAAAAGGAGCGAATGAGAGATAAAAGGAGCGAGCAAGAGAGATAAAAGGAGAGACTGAGAGAGAAAAGGAGCGAGAGAGAGAGAAAAGGAGCGAGCAAGAGAAAGGAAGCAAGTGAGAGAGAGCAAAGGAGAGAGCGAGAGAGAAAAGGAGCAAGAGAGAGAGAAAAGGAGCGAGCAAGAGAAAGGAAGCAAGCGGGAGAGAGCAAAGGAGCAAGCGAGAGAGAGAAAAGGAGCGAGCGAGAGAGAGAAAGGGTGCGAGCGAGAGAAAGAGAAAAGGAGCGAGAGAAAGGGAAAAGGAGCGAGAGAAAGAGAAAAGGAGCGAGCGTGAGAGAGAGAAAAGGAGCGAGAGAGAGAGGAATGGAGCTAGAGAGAGAGAGAGAGGAATGGAGCGAGAGAGAGAGAGAGAAAAGGAGCGAGCGAGAGAGAAAAGGAGCAAGCGAGAGAGATAAAAGGAGAGAGCGAGAGAGATAAAAGGAGAGAGCGAGAGAGAAAAGGAGCGAGCGAGAGAGAGAAAAGGTGCGAGCGAGAGAAAGAGAAAAGGAGCGAGCGTGAGAGAGAGAAAAGGAGCGAGAGAGAGAGAGAAAAGGAGTGAATGAGAGAGAAAAGGAGCGAGTGAGAGAGAGAGAAAAGGAGCAAGCGAGAGAAAAGGATCGAGAGAGAGAAAAGGAGCGAGAGAGAGAGAAAAGGAGCGAGAGAGACAGAAAGGGAGCGAGTGAGAGAGAACAGGAGCGAGAGAGAGAGAGAGAGAGAACAGAAGCGAGAGAGAGAGAGAGAGAACAGAAGCGAGAGAGAGAGAGAGAGAAAAGGAGCTAGCGAGAGAGAGAGAAATGGAGCGAGCGAGAG
This sequence comes from Carcharodon carcharias, assembly GCF_017639515.1. Lineage (NCBI taxonomy): Eukaryota > Metazoa > Chordata > Chondrichthyes > Lamniformes > Lamnidae > Carcharodon > Carcharodon carcharias. The sequence continues at coordinate 26,845,682 of NC_054507.1, read as the reverse complement.
AGAAAAGGATTGAGTGAGAGAGAGAGAGAAAAGGAGTGAGCGAGAGAGAACAAGAATGAGTGGGAGTGAACAGGAGCGAGCGAGAGGGAAAAGGAGCGAGAGAGAGAGGAATGGAGCGAGAGAGAGAGAGAAAAAGAGCGAGCGAGAGAGAGAGAAAAGGAGCAAGCAAGAGAGAAAAGGTGCGAGCGAGCGAGAGAAAAGGCGCGAGCGAGTGAGAAAAGGAGCGAGGGAGAGTGAAAAGGAGCAAGAGAGAGAGAGAGAAAAGGAGCGAGCGAGAGAGAGAGAAAAGGAGCGAGAGGGAGAGAAAAGGAGCGAACGAGAGAGAAAAGGAGTGAGAGAAAAAGGAGCAAGCGAGAGAGAAAAGGAGCGAGAGAGAGAGAGAAAAGGAGCGAGAGAGAGAGAAAAGGAGGGAGCGGGAGAGAAAAGGAGCGAGCGGGAGAGAAAAGGAGCGAGCGGGAGAGATAAAAGGAGCGAGTGAGAAAGAAAAGGAGCGAGCGAGAGAGAAAAGGAGCGAGCGAGCGAGAGAAAAGGAGCGAGAGAAAGAGAAAAGGAGCGAGAGAGAGAGAAAAGGTGCGAGCAAGAAAAGGAGCGAGGGAGAGTGAAAAGGAGTGAGAGAGAGAAAAGGAGCGAGAGAGAGAGAGAGAAAAGGAGTGAGCGAGAGACAGAGTAAAGGACCGAGAGAGAGAAAGAGAAAAGGAGCGAGCGAGAGAGAGAGAAAAGGTGCGAGCGAGAATAGGAGCGAGTGAGAGTGAAAAGGAGTGAGCGAGAGAGAGAGTAAAGGACCGAGAGAGAGAAAAGGAGCGAGCGAGAGAGAACATGGAGTGAGAGAGAGAGAGAGAGAGAACAGGAGCGAGCGAGAGAGAGAGAAAAGGAGCGAGAGAGAGAGAAAGGGAGCAAGAGAGAGTAAAGGAGCAAGAGAGAGTAAAGGAGCAAGAGAGAGAGAAAAGGAGCGAGCGAGAGAGAGAGAAAAGGGTTGAGAGAGAAGAAGAAAGGGCAAGAGAGAGAGAGAAAAACAGCAGGAAAGAGAAATGGAGAGAGAAAAGGAGCAAGAAAGAAAGAGAAAGGGGAGAGAGAAAAACAGTGTAAAAGAAACATGCAGAGAGAGAAAAGGAGCGAGAGAGAGAAAAGGAGCGAGAGAGAGAAAAGGAGTGCGGGGGAGAGAAAAGAAGCGAGAGAGAGAAATGGAGCAAGAAGGGTTGAAGGAGCAAGAGAGAGAGAGAGATAATCAGTGAGGTGGAGAAAAGAGGAGTGAGGGAGGGAAAAATGGAGCGTGACAGAGAGAGAAAAGGGGCAAGAAAGAGAAAAGGAGCAAGCGAGAGTGAAAGAGTAAAGGGGCCAGAGAGAGGAAAAGGAGTGAGAAAGCAAAGGAACGAGAGAGAGAGAGATAACTGGTGAGGGGGAGCAAAGAGGAGTGAGGAGAAAAATGGGGCGAGACAGAGAGAGAAAAGGGGCGAGAAAGAGAAAAAAGGAGAGCGAGAGAGAAAAAAGGAGAGAAGGAGAGAGAAAAGGAACCAGAGATAGAGAAAAGTAGTGAGAGAAAGAAAAGGAGCGAACGAGTAAAGGGGCCAGAGAAAGGACAAGGGTCGAGAGAGATCTAACTGGTGAGGGGGAGAAAAGAGGAGTGAGAGAGAGAAAAATGGGGTGAAAGAAGGAGTGAGAGATAGTGGATAGGAGTGAGAAAGAGGGGAAAGGAGTGAGAGAGAGAGAGAGAGAAAAGGAGCGAGAGCTAAAGAGGAAGAGATAGAAAGAGAGAGAAAAAGAGTGAGAGAGAGTGGATAGGAGTGAGAGAGAGGGGAAAGGAGTGAGAGCTAAAGAAGAAGAGAGAGAGAGAGAAAAGGAGCGAGAGCTAAAGAGGAAGAGAGAGAGAGAGAAAAGGAGCGAGGGAGAGAGAGAGAGAGAGAGAAAAGGAGCGAGAGAGAGTGGATAGGAGTGAGAGGGGAAAGGAGCGAGAGCTAAAGAGGAAGAGAGAGAGAGAGAAAAGAGGGAGAGCTAAAGAGGAAGAGAGAGAGAGAGAAAAGGAGCGAGGGAGAGAGAGAGACAGAGAAAAGGAGCAAGAGCTAAAGAGGAAGAGAGAGAGAGAGAAAAGGAGCGAGGGAGAGAGAGAGAGAGGGATAAGTGAGCAGGACAGGACACCAGCCAGTGCTTTGCTGCTCCTCGACACGTACCGTTATGCAGGGTCATGGCGTGTCTCCTCAGTGCATTGCTGTGAGCGGTGGCATACTCGCACCAGTTACACTTGAGCATCAGCCCCTTACCATCCACTCCTTTCTTCAGGTGGGTCAGCTTGTGGCGTTTGAGGTTCTCCTTACGGGCACAGGCAAAGCCGCACTGGTCACACTGGAAGGACTTGTTGCCGGTGTGCAGCGCAATGTGCTTGACCAGCGAGTGCCGGTACTTGGTCTTCCAGCCGCAGGTCTTGCACATGTAGATGCGGCCGGTGGTGCCATTGGCGCTAATGTGAACCAGCTTGTGTTGACGCCAGAAGGAGATCTTGTTGGTGGTGTAGTTACACTGGCTGCACTTGATCACGTCGCTGCCTTCTTTCAGGTGCTCCTCCCTCTCGTGGATACGCAGGTCCTGTTTCCCCCTCGCCACATAGGAGCACAGGTCGCACTGGTACTGCTTGGACTGCCACTTCTGCTTGTTGGACTGGGAGGCCCGGGTATCCGAGGGAGGCGGCCGGGAACCTGGTGACGATTCTCCGCTCAGCCCCGCCTGTTCTGAGTCGGGCTCCAGCTCGCCCTCGTAGCTCTGGTAGACGGTGGAGAAATGCTCCTGCTGCTGGGCGGTCAGCTCCTCCTCTGTGGGCAGGGCCTCCTGCAGCTCACAGGCTCCCCGCCGTTTCCGGCCCTGACCCCCCTCCTCGCCGACCACCACCACCTTGTAGTTGAGCAGGGGCTCCTCCCCACCCGCCCCGCCCGAGGGAAAGGCCCCCAGGGCCTTGGCTTGACCGTTGTGCCTGGTGTCGGCCAGGCCCTCCTCTTCCACCGCCCCGGAGAAGTTCCACTGCCTGTCCAGAGGCTTGACCCCGTCCGGCTGGAGGTCCCAGCTGTAGGCGCCACGCGGTCCCAGGCACTCGCTGCCCTCCGAGGCCAAGGGCGAGGGCTCCTCTGTGTCGTAGGGAGGCCACCACTCGCCCGCCGGCTCCTGCTTGACTGAGGAGGGCACCTCCTGGTACAGCCGCATGTTGCCATGGGCGTCCTGGTGCTGCTGGAAGGCCTCGGGGTTGTCGGTGATGAAGGTGCAGAGGGTGCAGGTCAGCGGCTTAATCTCCTGCGACCCCTCGATGAACTCCATCAGCCCCTTCCCGCTGTCCTTCGACAAAGTCGGGGAGGACATCGCCGAGCTGGGCAAACCAGCCCCCCGGCGTGCCGGTGCCCTCTGCCCTCCGAGGTCCCCCCTAACGAGGCGACAGCAAATCTCTGTTCATGGTGGTGAAGCCCGGCGCGCGATCCACCTCCAGCGGCCCTGCCACACATCGGGACATCTCACGGCCAAAACCTAAGGACAAGCACAAGGGGGACACAGGACAGAGAGTCAGGGAGGGGCAGGGCTGAAGAGACTGACTGGCGTTTACGCCGAAGCACCCCAACCCTAACCCCCACCCTCCCTCCCTCCCACCCACACCCCATCTCACCTCCTCAGCATGTGCCTATTTATAGCCAAGTTGTGCACAGCAAGCTCCCACCAACTGCGAGGAGGGAGGTGGCGAGGCGCGCAGTGGTTGCTACTTTGGCCCTGATCTCCATTTCCCCACACAGCCTTCCACGAGTGGGGTCCCTAGTTGAGACCCAGTGCCAAGCAATCAATCCCCACGATCCCTTTGGCCATTGGCACCACAAGCAGTGACCCCCACCACCCCCCCACCCCTTCCCACGAGGCTCTGACATAGGAGCCTGAACCCAGGGGCTGTTTGCTCCACAATCCATCCTGTAAATTAAATTTCAGCCCACCCCCAAGCTGCCATAATGGGATGTAATCTCATGTTTTTGCATCATTAACCAGGCTACCGGGTAACTAGCACAATAATATTAATCCAAACCACTGGGATACCTTTCCCCACATAGAGTCACAGTTGAAGGATCAGTACCAAGGGAGTGCCACACTGTCAGAGGATCAAGTTTATATCCCTGACACGTTTATATTTCTCTCTCTTTCTCCCACATGCACCATTGCACCTCTCTTCCACGCCCCCCCCCACACACACACACACACACATTTCTCTCTCTCTCCCCCCCCCACACACATACACACACGCATTTCTCTCTCTCCCCCCACACACACACACACACACACATTTCTCTCTCTCCCCCCCCACACACACACAGACACACACACACACACACATTTCTCTCTCTCTCCCCGCCCCACACACACACACATTTCTCTCTTTCTCCCACACACACAATTGTACCTCTTTCTCCCCCCCAACCCACACACACACGCATTTCTCTCTCTCCCCCACATACACACACACATTTCTCTCTTTCTCCCACACACAATTGTACCTCTTTCTCCCACACACTTGTCTCTCACACACACACTTGTCTCTCTCTCACGGACACACTTGTCTCTCTCTCAAGGACACACTTGTCTCTCACGGACACACTTGTCTCTCACGGACACACTTGTCTCTCTCTCTCACACACACACATTTGTCTCTCTCTCTCACACATTTGTCTCTCTCTCTCACACACATACACTTCTCTCTCTCACACACACACTTCTCTCTCTCACACACACACTTCTCTCTCTCACACACACACTTCTCTCTCTCACACATACACTTCTCTCTCTCACACACACACTTCTCTCACACACACACACTTCTCTCACACACACATATACTTCTCTCACACACACATATACTTCTCTCACACACACACTACTCTCTCTCACACACACACACTTGTCTCTCCATCACACACACACACATGCTCTTGTCTCTCCCTTACACACACACTTGTCTCTCCCTCACACACACAAAGTTTCTCCCTCACACACACACGCACAAGTTTCTCTCTCTCTCACACACACACTCTTGTCTCTCCCTTACACACACACACACACTTATCTCTCCCTCACAAACACACACACGTTTCTCCCTCACACACACACACACACACACACTCTTGTCTCTCCCTTACACACACACACACACACACACTTGTCACTCTCTCATACACATTTGCCTCTCTCTCTCTCTCACACACACATTTGCCTCACTTTCATTCATACACACATGCTCGTCTCTCTCACACATATTTGTATCTCACATTCACACACAAACATTTGTATCTTTCTCTCTATCACACACATTTGTGATAAAGTGGAGTACCATGTACCTTTAAGAGAATGCAAGTGGACTAAGCATGTGACAGTATTGTCCAATCACTGTACAGGGCGGGCCACTAGTTAACTGAGCCTAGAGCTGGAGGTGGTTGCTGGAGCGTGCCATTGTACCGTCTGCTTAAGAAGAACCAGAAATGGAGTTGGCAAGCCCCGCACCAGGATGACTTCCTGAAAGTGAAGCGATTGTTAAGATCGTCGGCCTTGTTGGTCTACTTTGGCCCCGAAGCGGAGTTAATTTTTAACAACTGCCTGGCGCTGGTTCTCACTGGGGGTCCCCATATGGAATTGGGACTGTCCTTCCACATTGGGTGGTGGACGGCTCCGAACGACCTGTTGGTTATAAATCTCGCACACTCGGTGCGGCAGAGTGACGATATTCCCAAATCGAAAAAGAGGGATTATCTACTGTGTCCGGCGTCCGGAAGTTTCACCAATATCTTCACGGTCGCCATTTCTATATTATAACTGACCACAAGCCCCGACTAGGATTACTTGGAGAAGATAAAGCGATGCCCCCTAACACATCAGCTGGCATCCAGAGGTGGGCATTAGTGTTAGCCGCCTGTGAATACACTTCTGTTCACCGTTTGGGTAGTTCAATCACACACACCGATGCACCAAGCCACTTACCCCTGCTGGCCAATAACAGGGAGGTTCCAATGCCCCAGGAACTGGTCCTAGTGCGAAATTTTCTGGATTCCTCCCCTGCTCAGACCCGACAAATCCGGGAGTGGACAAACCGGGACCCGCTATTGTCTACCGTCCGGGCGCAGGTCTTGAATGGTTGGTCAGGTGGATCGAAATCCCTATTCTGATGGCAGATATGAACTCTCCTGCCGGGGTGACACATTACTCTGGGGGAGCCGGGGTTATCGTGCCCCCTGAGGGGGCGAAGGCTGTTATTAGCCGGGCTACATAACGCTTACCCGGCCATTAGCAGAATGAAGATGTTCACACACAGCTACTTGTGATGGCCAGGCATGGACCTGGATACAGAAACCCTGGTCAAAAGCTGCTCTCAATACCAGCAGGTGCAAAATCCCCCCCGCCCCTCCCTCTCCCACCCCCGTTCACCCCACTGCACCCGTGGGATGGGCCGGAAAGGCCATGGGTGTCCCTCCCCATCGATTATGTGGGACCCAGTCATGGGAGCAATGTTCCTTTTACTGATTGACCCCCACTCCAAATGGATGAAGTCCGGCTGTTACCACAGACCGTTTGCAGCAGAGTTTTGCAGCGCATGGGTGGCCGAAGGTCCCTGTGTCCGCCAACGAGACCGCTTTTACCAGCGGGTAGGCCCACAGGTTCACGACCCTTAGCGACATTACCCACGTCAAAACCTCGCCCTACCAGCCAGCATTGAGCGGCAGGGCTGAGCCCAAACCTTTCAATCCGGGATGAGTAAGATGGGTGTGTCACACACACACATTTATATCTCCCACTCTCACATTTGTATCTCTCTCACACACACACACACATTTGTCTCTCTCTCTCTCACACACACACACTTGTATCTTAAGCACACATTTATCTCCTCTCTCTCTCTCTCTCTCACACACACACAAACATTTATATCTCCCGCTCTCACATTTGTATCTCTTTCACACACACACACACACATTTGACTCTCTCTCTCACACACACACACACACACATTAATATCTCCTGCTCTCACATTTGTATCTCCCACTCTCACACACACACATTTGTATCTCTCTCTCTCACACACACACACATTTGTCTCTATCTCTCTCTCTCTCACACACACACATTTCTCTCTCACACACACATATGTTTGTATCTCTCTGTCTCACACACACATTTGTCTCTTTCTCTCTCTCCCTCTCTCTCACACACACACATTTCTCTCTCACACACACATATGTTTGTATCTCTCTGTCTCACACACACATTTGTCTCTTTCTCTCTCTCCCTCTCTGTCATACACACACACGTTTGTCTCTTTCCCTCTCTCCCTCTCTCTCACACACACATCTCTCTCACGCACACACGTTTGTATCTCTCTCTCACACACATATGTTTGTATCTCTCTCTCACACACACGTTTGTATCTCTCTATCAGCACGAGATTGTCCCGGTTCTTGTTCGCAAACCGGGCCGCTCCACACACGACGACCGGCATTGTCCCTGCAGAGCTACTAATGAGGAGACGTCTCCATGCCCGTCTGACCCTTATCCAGCCGAATTTAGAGGGGAGGACGGAGAGAAGCCAAGATGGCACACGAGACCAGGCATTATGGCCGTGGTTGTGAAAGGACATGCACGGTGGGAGATGGGGGTCCTCGTGAAGATGGACCCAATTGGCTGTTAGGCGAGGTGAGTGCAGTAACTGGACCTCTCTCCTATAACGTATCAGTAAACGGACAAATAACAAGACAACACGTGGATCATCTCTGCAGAAGAACGCCAATCCCACAAGGGGAAATGCAGTCTCCATCTACGCTTGAGACTGCTCCACAGGTAGAGGACGGGTCACACGATTGGGAAGCAGCACCAGGGCCTGTGGACCCCGAGGGGGTCGGGGAGACAAACCGGCCAATTTCCACTGAGGGACCCAGCGGAACAGCTGTTCCTGAAAAGGAGGGTCTCAGAAACACCAGCCGAGGTTGCTGAACTGAGACGCTCAACACGTCCGAGAAAGCCTCCTGAGAGAGTTCTATTTGTAAATGGAGGACTATTTGTAAATAGTTATTTGTGGAAATAGTTCAGATGTTATTCAGTTTGTCAGCTGTAGTTTTTTTAAGTAAAGGGGGAGGGATGTGGTAAAGTGGAGTACCATGTACCTTTAAGAGAATGCAAGTGGACTAACTATGTGACAGTATTGACCAATCACTGTACAGGGTGGGCCACTAGTTAACTGAGCCTAGAGCTGGAGGTGGTTGCTGAAACATGCAAGGACTTAGTGCTCTGTCTTCCTCTGCAATAAACAATCAGTTTGTTCTGATGTCGGTCTCCCTCTGTTATTGATATTGAGCACCAACTAAACAAGTGTACATGAAGTTTACTCAACTTCTGAATTTAAAGACTCAAGACATAAAACATTTCTCTCTCTCTCTCACACTCATTTGTATCTGTCACACACACACATTTATATCTCCCACTCTCACATTTGTATCTCTCTCTCACACACACACATTTGTCTCTCTCTCTCACACACACACTTGTATCTTAAGCACACATTTATCTCCTCTCTCTCTCTCTCACACACACACAAACATTTATATCTCCCGCTCTCACATTTGTATCTCTCTCACACACACACACACATTTGACTCTCTCACACACACACACACACACACACACATTAATATCTCCCGCTCTCACATTTGTATCTCCCACTCTCACACACACATATTTGTATCTCTCTCTCTCACACACACACACGTTTGTCTCTTTCTATCTCTCCCTCTCTCAAACACACACATTTCTCTCTCACACACACACATGTTTGTATCTCTCTCTCTCACACACACATTTGTCTCTTTCTCTCTCTCCCTCTCTGTCACACACACACACGTTTGTCTCTTTCCCTCTCTCCCTCTCTCTCACACGCACATTTCTCTCACACACACACACGTTTGTATCTCTCTCTCACACACATATGTTTGTATCTCTCTCTCACACACATGTTTGTATCTCTCTCACACACACGTTTGTATCTCTCTCACACACACACGTTTGTATCTCTCTCTCTCACACACACACAATTGTCTCTCTCTCTCACATACACATTTGTCTCTCACACACATTTGTCTCTCTCTCTCTCACACACATTTGTCTCTCTCTCTCACACACATTTGTCTCTCTCACACAAACATTTGTCTCTCTCTCTCACACACACACACGCTTGTATCTCTCTCTCTCTCTCACACACACGCTTGTATCTCTCTCACACACACACTTGTATCTCACACACACACATTTGTATCTCTCTCACACACACACATTTGTATCTCTCTCTCACACACACACATTTGTATCTCACACACACACATTTGTCTGTCTCTCTCACACACACACATTTATATCTCTCTCACTTACACACACACATTTATATCTCTCTCTCACACACACACATTTGTATCTCTCTCTCACACACACACACATTTGTACCTCACTCACACACACACATTTGTATCTCTCTCTCTCACACACACACATTTGTATCTCTCACACACACACATTTGTATCTCTCTCTCTCACACACACACATTTGTATCTCTCACACACACACATTTGTATCTCTCTCTCTCACACACACACATTTGTATCTCTCACACACACACATTTGTATCTCTCTCTCTCACACACACACATTTGTATCTCTCTCTCTCACACACACACATTTGTATCTCTCACACACACACATTTGTATCTCTCTCTCTCACACACACACATTTGTATCTCTCTCTCTCACACACACACATTTGTATCTCACTCTCACACACACATTTGTATCTCTCTCACACACACACACATTTGTCTCTCTCACACACACACACATTTGTCTCTCTCTCACACACACATTTGTATCTCTCTCTCTCTCACACACACACATTTGTATCTCTCTCTCTCACACACACACACATTTGTATCTCTCTCTCTCACACACACACACACATTTGTATCTCTCTCTCTCACACACACATTCGTATCTTTCTCTCTCTCACGCACACATTTGTATCTCTCTCTCTCACACACACATTTGTATCTCTCTCTCTCTCACACACACACATTTGTATCTCTCTCACAAACACACATTTGTATCTCTCTCACACACACACATTTGTATCTCTCACTCTCACACACACACGTTTGTATCTCTCTCTCACACACACACACATTTGTATCTCACTCTCACACACACACTTGTATCTCTCTCTCTCACACACACACATTTGTATCTCTCTCTCACACACACACACATTTGTTTCTCTCTCTCACACACACACATTTGTATCTCTCTCTCTCACACACACATTTGTATCTCTCTCACACACACACATTTGTCTGTCTCTCTCACACACACACATTTATATCTCTCTCTCTCACACACACACATTTATATCTCTCTCTCACACACACACATTTGTATCTCTCTCTCACACACACACACATTTGTACCTCACTCACACACACACATTTGTATCTCTCTCACACACACACATTTGTATCTCTCACACACACACATTTGTATCTCTCTCACACACACACACATTTGTCTCTCTCACACACACACACATTTGTCTCTCTCTCACACACACATTTGTATCTCTCTCTCTCTCACACACACACATTTGTATCTCTCTCTCTCACACACACACACACATTTGTATCTCTCTCTCTCACACACACATTCGTATCTTTCTCTCTCTCACGCACACATTTGTATCTCTCTCTCTCACACACACATTTGTATCTCTCTCTCTCTCACACACACACATTTGTATCTCTCTCACAAACAGACATTTGTATCTCTCTCACACACACACTTGTATCTCTCTCTCTCACACACACACATTTGTATCTCTCTCACAAACACACATTTGTATCTCTCTCACACACACACTTGTATCTCTCTCTCTCACAAACACACATTTGTATCTCTCTCACACACACACTTGTATCTCTCTCTCTCACACACACACATTTGTATCTCTCTCACACACACACTTGTATCTCTCTCTCACACACACACGTTTGTATCTCTCTCTCTCACACACACACGTTTGTATCTCTCTCTCACACACACACACATTTGTATCTCACTCTCTCACACACACTTGTATCTCTCTCTCTCACACACACACATTTGTATCTCTCTCTCACACACACACACATTTGTTTCTCTCTCTCACACACACACATTTGTATCTCTCTCTCTCACACACACATTTGTATCTCTCTCACACACACACATTTGTATATCTTTCTCTCTCACAAACACACATTTGTATCTCTCTCACACACACACTTGTATCTCTCTCTCTCACACACACACATTTGTATCTCTCACTCTCACACACACACATTTGTATCTCTCTCTCACACACACACACATTTGTATCTCACTCTCACACACACACTTGTATCTCTCTCTCTCACACACACACATTTGTTTCTCTCTCTCACACACACATTTGTATCTCTCTCTCACACACACATTTGTCTCTCTCACACACACACATTTGTCTCTCTCTCACACACACACAATTTGTCTCTCTCACACACACACATTTGTCTCTCTCTCACACACACACACATTTGTCACTCTCTCACACACACACATTTGTCTCTCTCACACACACACACATTCGTATCTTTCTCTCATGCACACATTCGTATCTCTCTCTCTCACACACACACACATTTGTATCTCACTCTCTCACACACACACATTTGTATCTCTCTCTCACACACACACACATTTGTATCTCTCTCTCACACACACATTTGTATCTCTCTCTCACACACACATTTGTATCTCACTCTCTCACACACACACATTTGTATCTCTCTCTCACACACACACACATTTGTATCTCTCTCTCACACACACATTTGTATCTCTCTCTCACACACACACACATTTGTATCTCTCTCTCACACACACACATTTGTATCTCTCTCTCTCTCACACACACACACATTTGTATCTCTCTCTCACACACACACACACTTGTATCTCTCTCACACACACACATTTGTATCTCTCTCTCTCTCACACACACACACATTTGTATCTCTCACACACACAATTGTATCTCTCTCTCTCTCACACACACACATTTGTATCTCTCTCTCTCATGCACACACACACTTGTATCTCTCTGTCACACACACACACATTTGTATCTCTCTCTCTCACACACACATGTTTGTATCTCTCTCTCACACACACACATTTGTCTCTCTCTCTCACACACACATTTGTATCTCTCTCTCTCACACACACACATTTGTATCTCTCTCTCACACACACACATTTGTCTCTCTCTCTCTCTCTCTCACACACACACATTTGTATCTCTCTCTCACACACACACATTTGTCTCTCTCTCTCTCTCACACACACACACATTCGTCTCTCTCTCTCTCGCACACACGTTCGTCTCTCTCTCTCACAAACACGTTCGTCTATCTCTCTCTCACACACACGTTCGTCTCTCTCTCTCTCACACACACATTCGTCTCTCTCTCTCTCACACTCACGTTCGTCTCTCTTTCACACACACGTTCGTCTCTCTTTCACACACACGTTCGTCTCTCTCTCTCTCACACACGTTCGTCTCTCTCTGTCTCACACACACTTTCGTCTCTCTCACACACACATTCGTCTCTCTCTCTCTCTCACACTCACGTTCGTCTCTCTCTTTCGCGCACACGTTCGTCTCTCTCTCGTGCGCACACGTTCGTCTCTCTCTCTCGCGCACACGTTCGTCTCTCTCTCCCGCGCACACGTTGGACTCTCTCTCTCGCGCACACGTTCGTCTCTCTCTCTCGCGCACACGTTCGTCTCTCTCTCTCGCGCACACGTTCGTCTCTCTCTCTGTCACACACGTTCGTCTCTCTCTCTCTCACACACACGTTCGTCTCTCTCTCTCTCACACACACCATCGTCACCCTCTCACACACATTCGTCTCCCTCTCACACACATTGTCTCCCTCTCACACACATTCGTCTCCCTCTCACACACACACTTGTATCTCTCTCTCTCACAAACACACATTTGTATCTCTCTCACACACACACATTTGTATCTCTCTCTCTCACACACACACATTTGTATCTCTCTCACACACACACTTGTATCTCTCTCTCACACACACACGTTTGTATCTCTCTCTCTCACACACACACGTTTGTATCTCTCTCTCACACACACACACATTTGTATCTCACTCTCTCACACACACTTGTATCTCTCTCTCTCACACACACACATTTGTATCTCTCTCTCACACACACACACATTTGTTTCTCTCTCTCACACACACACATTTGTATCTCTCTCTCTCACACACACATTTGTATCTCTCTCACACACACACATTTGTATATCTTTCTCTCTCACAAACACACATTTGTATCTCTCTCACACACACACTTGTATCTCTCTCTCTCACACACACACATTTGTATCTCTCACTCTCACACACACACATTTGTATCTCTCTCTCACACACACACACATTTGTATCTCACTCTCACACACACACTTGTATCTCTCTCTCTCACACACACACATTCGTCTCCCTCTCACACACATTCGTCCCCCTCTCACACACATTCGTCTCCCTCTCACACATATTCGTCTCTCTCTCACACACATTCGTCTCTCTCACACACACACACACATTTGTCTCTCTCTCACACACACACACACACACACACACACATTCGTCTCTCTCTCTCTCAGACACACGTTCGTCACTCTCTCTCTCACACAAACGTTCGTCTCTCTCTCACACACATTCGTCTCTCTCTCACACACATTCGTCTCTCTCTCACACACACACACACACACATTCGTCTCTCTCACACCCACATTCGTCTCTCTCTCTCTCACACACACGTTCGTCTCTCTCTCTCTCACACACACGTTCGTCTCTCTCTCTCACACGCACACGTTCGCCTCTCTCTCTCTCTCACACACACGTTCGTCTCTCTCTCTCACACACACGTTCGTCTCTCTCTCTCTCAAACAAACGTTCGTCTCTCTCTCACGCAAACGTTCGTCTCCCTCTCACACACACGTTCGTCTCTCTCTCTCTCACACACACGTTCATCTCTCTCTCACACACACGTTTGTCTTTCTCTCACACAAACTTTCGTCTCTCTCTCACACACACATTCGTCTCTCTCTCACACTCACATTCATCTCTATATTTCTGACACACACATTCGTCTCTCTCTCGCACACGCATTCGTCTCTCTCATGCACACACATTCGTCTCTCTCATGCACACACACATTCGTCTCTCTCTCACACACATTCCTCTGTCTCTCACGCGCACGTGTTCGTCTCTCTCTTTCGCGCACACATTTGTCTCTTTCTCTCGTGCACAGGTTCGTCTCTCTCGCGCACACGTTCGTCTCTCTCTCCCGCGCACACGTTGCACTCTCTCACTCGCGCAAACGTTCGTCTCTCTCTCTCACGCACACGTTTGTCTCTCTCTCTCGCGCACACGTTCGTCTCTCTCTCTGTCACACACGTTCGTTCTCTCTCTCTCTCACACACACGTTTGTCTCTCCCTCTCTCACACACACGTTCATCTCTCTCTCTCTCACACACGTTCGTCTCTCTCTCACGCACACGTTTGTCTTTCTCTCACACAAACATTCGTCTCTCTCTCACACACACGTTCGTCTCTCTCTCTCTCACACACACGTTCGTCTCTCTCTCTCACTCACACACGTTCGCCTCTCTCTCTCTCACACACATGTCCGTCTCTCTCTCACGCACATGTTTGTCTTTCTCTCACACAAACTTTCGTCTCTCTCTCACACACACATTCATCTCTCTCTAACACACACAATCATCTCTATATCTCTGACACACACATTCGTCTTTCTCTCGCACACGCATTCGTCTCTCTCATGCACACACATTCGTCTCTCTCATGCACACACACATTCGTCTCTCTCACACACACATTCCTCTATCTCTCACGCGCACACGTTCGTCTCTCTCTTTCGAGCACACGTTCGTCTCTCTCTCTCGCGCACACGTCCGTCTCTCTCTCGCGCACACGTCCGTCTCTCTCCCGCGCACACGTTCGTCTCTCTCTCTCGCGCACACGTTCGTCTCTCTCTCTTGCGCACACGTTCGTCTCTCTCTCTCTCGCGCACACGTTCGTCTCTCTCTCTCGCGCACACGTTCGTCTCTCTCTCTTGTGCACACTTTCGTCTCTCTCTCTCGCGCACACGTTCGTCTCTCTCTCTCGCGCACACGTTCGTCTCACTCTCGCGCACACTTTCGTCTCTCTCTCACACACACGTTCGTCTCTCTCTCACACACAGTTTCGTCTCTCTCTCACACACACGTTCATCTCTCTCTCACACACACGTTCGTCTCGCTCTCTCTCTCGCACATTCGTCTCTCTCTCTCTCACACACACAGTCATCTCTCTCTCACACGTTCGTCTCTCTCTTTCACACACACGCTCATCTCTTTCTCACACACGTTCGTCTCTCTCTCTCTCACACACACGTTCATCTCTCTCACACACACATTCGTCTCTCTCTCTCTCACACATTCGTCTCACTCTCACACACATTCGTCTCTCTCTCACACACATTCGTCTCTCTCACACACATTCGTCTCTCTCTCACACACATTCGTCTCTCTCACACACACACACACACACACATTCATCTCTCTCACACACACATTCGTCTCTCTCTCTCTCACACACACGTTCGTCTCTCTCTCTCTCTCGCACACACGTTCGTCTCTCTCTCTCTCTCTCACACACACGTTCGTCTCTCTCTCTCTCTCACACACACGTTCGTCTCGCTCTCTCACACACACACGTTCATCTCTCTCTCTCACACACACGTTCGTCTCTCTCTCACACACACGTTTGTCTTTCTCTCACACAAACGTTCGTCTCTCTCTCACACACACGTTCGTCTCTCTCTCTCACACACACGTTCGTCTCTCTCTCTCTCACAAACACGTTAATCTCTCTCTCTCACACACACACGTTCGTCTCTCTCTCTCTCACACACGTTCGTCTCTCTCTCACACACACACGTTTGTCTTTCACACAAAAGTTCGTCTCTCTCTCACACACACGTTCGTCTCTCTCTCACACACATGTTCGTCTCTCTCGCTCACACAATCATTCGTCTCTCTCTCTCTCACACACACGTTCGTCTCTCTCTCTCTCACACACACGTTCGTCTCTCTCTCTCTCACACACACGTTCGTCTCTCTCTCTCTCACACACATGTTCATCTCTCTCTCTCTCACACACACGTTCGTCTCTCTCTCTCACACACACACGTTCGCCTCTCTCTCTCTCTCACACACGTTCGTCTCTCTCTCACACACACGTTTGTCTTTCTCTCACACAAACTTTCATCTCTCTCTAACACACACATTCATCTCTATATCTCTGACACACACTTTCGTCTGTCTCTCGCACACGCATTCGTCTCTCTCATGCACACACAAATTCGTCTCTCTCACACACACATTCCTCTATCTCTCACGCGCACACGTTCGTCTCTCTCTCTTGCGCACACGTTCGTCTCTCCCCCGCGCATACGTTCGTCTCTCTCTCTCGCGCACACGTTCGTCTCTCTCTCGCGCGCACACGTTCGTCTCTCTCTCTCGCGCACACGTTCGTCTCTCTCTCTCGCGCACACGATCGTCTCTCTCTCGCGCGCACACGTTCGTCTCTCTCTCGCGCACACGTTCGTCTCTCTCTCTCGCGCACACGTTCGTCTCTCTCTCTCTCGTGCACACTTTCGTCTCTCTCTCTCGCTCACACGTTCGTCTCTCTCTCACACACACGTTCGTCTCTCTCTCACACACACGTTCGTCTCTCTCTCACACACACGTTCGTCTCTCTCTCACACACACGTTCATCTCTCTCTCACACACTCGTTCGTCTCTCTCTCTCTCACACACACGTTCATCTCTCTCTCACACACACGTTTGTCTTTCTCTCACACAAACTTTCGTCTCTCTCTCACACACACATTCGTCTCTTTCTCACACTCACATTCATCTCTATATTTCTGACACACACATTCGTCTCTCTCTCGCACACGCATTCGTCTCTCTCATGCACACACACATTCGTCTCTCTCTCACACACATTCCTCTGTCTCTCACGCGCACACGTTCGTCTCTCTCTTTCGCGCACACATTCGTCTCTCTCTCTCGCGCACACGTTCGTCTCTCTCTCTCGCGCACACGTTCGTCTCTCTCTCTCACACACACGTTCGTCTCTCTCTCACACACAGTTTCGTCTCTCTCTCACGCACACGTTGATCTCTCTCTCACACACTCGTTCGTCTCTCTCTCTCTCACACGTTTGTCTCTCTCTCACACACATTCGTCTCTCTCTCACACACATTCGCCTCTCTCTCTCTCTCTCACACACATGTTCATCTCTCTCTCTCTCACACACACGTTCATCTCTCTCTCTCACACACACACGTTCGTCTCACTCTCACTCACACACACGTTCGTCTCTCTCTCTCTCACACACACGTTCGTCTCTCTCTCTCTCACACACATGTTCATCTCTCTCTCTCTCACACACACGTTCATCTCTCTCTCTCACACACACACGTTCGTCTCACTCTCTCTCACACACACATTCGTCTCTCTCTCACACACACATTTGTCTTTCTCTCATACAAACTTTCGTCTCTCTCTCACACACACATTCGTCTCTCTCTCACACACACATGTTCGTCTCTCTCTCTCACACAAACATTCGTCTCTCTCTCACACACACGTTCGTCTCGCACTCTCTCACACACACGTTCGTCTCTCTCTCTCTCTCACACACACGTTCGTCTCTCTCTCTCACACACACACACGTTCGCCTCTCTCTCTCTTTCACACACGTTCGTCTCTCTCTCAAACACACGTTTGTCTTTCTCTCACACAAACTTTCGTCTCTCTCTCACACACACATTCATCTCTCTCTAACACACACATTCATCTCTATATCTCTGACACACACATTTGTCTGTCTCTCGCACACGCATTCGTCTCTCTCATGCACACACATTCGTCTCTCTCATGCACACACACATTCGTCTCTCTCACACACACATTCCTCTTTCTCTCACGCGCACACGTTCATCTCTCTCTCTCGCGCACACGTTTGTCTCTCTCCCGCGCACACGTTCGTCTCTCTCTCTCGCGCACACGTTCGTCTCTCTCTCTCTCGCGCACACGTTCGTCTCTCTCTCACGTACACGTTCGCCTCTCTCTCTCTCTCACACACGTTCGTCTCTCTCTCACACACACGTTTGTCTTTCTCTCACACAAACTTTCGTCTCTCTCTCACACACACATTCATCTCTCTCTAACACACACATTCATCTCTATATCTCTGACACACACATTCGTCTGTCTCTCGCACACGCATTCGTCTCTCTCATGCACACACATTCGTCTCTCTCATGCACACACACATTCGTCTCTCTCACACACACATTCCTCTATCTCTCACGCGCACACGTTCGTCTCTCTCTCTCGCGCACACGTTCGTCTCTCTCCCGCGCACACGTTCGTCTCTCTCTCTCTCACACACACGTTCGTCTCTCTCTCTCACACACGCACGTTCGCCTCTCTCTCTCTCACACACATCCGTCTCTCTCTCACACACACGTTTGTCTTTCTCTCACACAAACTTTCGTCTCTCTCTCACACACACATTCATCTCTCTCTAACACACACATTCATCTCTATATCTCTGACACACACATTCGTCTGTCTCTCGCACACGCATTCGTCTCTCTCATGCACCCACATTCATCTCTCTCATGCACAAACACATTCGTCTCTCTCACACACACATTCCTCTATCTCTCACGCGCACACGTTCGTCTCTCTCTTTCGCGCACACGTTCGTCTCTCTCTCTCGCGCACACGTTAGTCTCTCTCTCTCGCGCACACGTTCGTCTCTCTCTCTCGCGCACACATTCGTCTCTCTCTCTCGTGCACACTTTTGTCTCTCTCTCTCGCGCACACGTTCGTCTCTGTCTCTCGCGCACACGTTCGTCTCACTCTCGCGCACACTTTCGTCTCTCTCTCACACACACGTTCGTCTCTCTCTCTCACACACACGTTCGTCTCTCTCTCACACACACGTTCATCTCTCTCTCACACACACGTTCGTCTCTCTCTCTCTCACACGTTCATCTCTCTCTCACACACATTCGTCTCTCTCTCACACACATTCGTCTCTCTCTCACACACATTCGTCTCTCTCACACACACACACACACATTCATCTCTCTCACACACACATTCGTCTCTCTCTCTCTCACACACACGTTCGTCTCTCTCTCTCTCTCGCACACACGTTCGTCTCTCTCTCTCTCACACACACTTTCGTCTCTCTCTCTCTCTCGCACACACGTTCGTCTCTCTCTCTCTCTCTCGCACACACGTTCGTCTCTCTCTCTCCCGCACACATGTTCATCTCTCTGTCTCGCACACACGTTCGTCTCTCTCTCTCGCACACACATTTGTCTCTCTCTCTCTCGCACACACGTTCATCTCTCTCTCTCTCGGACACACGTTCGTCTCTCTCTCTCACACACACGTTCGTCTCTCTCTCTGTCACACGTTCGTCTCTCTCTTTCACACACACGTTCATCTCTCTCTCACACACGTTCGTCTCTCTCTCTCACACACACACGTTCGTCTCTCTCACACACACATTCGTCTCCCTCTCTCTCACAAATTCGTCTCCCTCTCACACACATTCGTCTCTCTCTCACACATTCGTCTCTCTCACACACATTCATCTCTCTCTCACACACATTCGTCTCTCTCTCACACACATTCGTCTCTCTCTCTCACACACATTCGTCCCTCTCCCACACACATTCGTCTCTCTCTCACACACATTCGTCTCTCTCTCACACACATTCATCTCTCTCTCTCGCACACACACACATTCGTCTCTCTCACGCACACATTCGTCTCTCTCTCTCTCACACACACATTCGTCTCTCTCTCTCTCACACACACATTCGTCTCTCTCTCTCACACGCACATTCCTCTCCCTCTCTCTCACACACACATTCCACTCTCTCTCTCTCACACACACTTTCCTCTCTCTCTCTCTCACACACACGTTCATCTCTCTCTCTCACACACACGTTCGTCTCTCTCTCTCTCACACACATGTTCATCTCTCTCTCTCTCTCACACACGTTCGTCTCTCTCTCACACACACGGTCGTCTCTCTCTCTCTCACACACACGTTCGTCTCTCTCTCTCACACACACACGTTCGCCTCTCTCTCTCTCTCACACACGTTTGTCTTTCTCTCACAGAAACTTTCGTCTCTCTCTCACACACACATTCATCTCTCTCTAACACACACATTCATCTCTATATCTCTGACACACACATTCGTCTGTCTCTCGCACACGCATTCGTCTCTCTCATGCACACACACATTTCGTCTCTCTCGCACACACATTCCTCTATCTCTCACGCGCACACGTTCGTCTCTCTCTTTCGCGCACACGTTCGTCTCTCTCTCTTGCGCACACGTTCGTCTCTCTCTCGCACGCACACGTTCCTCTCTCTCTCTCGCGCACACGTTCGTCTCTCTCTCTCGCGCACACTTTCGTCTCTCTCTCTCGCGCACACGTTCGGCTCTCTCTCTCGCGCACACGTTCGTCTCACTCTCTCACACACACGTTCATCTCTCTCTCTCTCACACACACGTTCGTCTCTCTCTCTCACACACACAAGTTCGTCTCTCTCTCTCACACACATGTTCATCTCTCTCTCTCTCACACACACGTTCGTCTCTCTCTCTCTCTCTCGCACACACGTTCGTCTCTCTCTCTCCCGCACACACGTTCGTCTCACTCTCTCACACACACGTTCATCTCTCTCTCTCTCACACACACATGTTCATCTCTCTCTCTCTCACACACACGTTCGTCTCTCTCTCTCTCTCTCGCACACACGTTCGTCTCTCTCTCTCCCGCACACACGTTCGTCTCTCTCTCTCGCACACACGTTTGTCTCTCTCTCTCTCGCACACACGTTTGTCTCTCTCTCTCTCGCACACACGTTCGTCTCTCTCTCTCTCGGACACACGTTCGTCTCTCTCTCTCACACACACGTTCGTCTCTCTCTCTCTCACACGTTCGTCTCTCTCTCTCTCACACACACGTTCGTCTCTCTCACACACACATTCATCTCTCTCTCTCTCACACATTCGTCTCCCTCTCACACACATTCTTCTCTCTCTCACACACATTCGTCTCTCTCACACACATTCGTCTCTCTCTCACACACATTCGTCTCTCTCTCACACACATTCGTCTTCTCTCACACACATTCGTCTCTCTCCCACACACATTCGTCTCTCTCTCACACACATTCATCTCTCTCTCACACACATTCGTCTCTCTCTCTCTCACACACACACATTCGTCTCTCTCACGCACACATTCGTCTCTCTCTCTCTTACACACACATTCGTCTCTCTCTCTCTCACAAACACATTCGTCTCTCTCTCTCTCTCACACACACATTCGTCTCTCTCTCTCACACACACATTCCTCTCACTCTCTCGCACACACACATTCGACTCTCTCTCTCTCGCACACACGTTCGTCTCTCTCTCTCTCCCGCACACACGTTCGTCTTTCTCTCTCGCACACACGTTCGTCTCTCTCTCTCTCGCACACACGTTTGTCTCTCTCTCTCTCGCACACACGTTCGTCTCTCTCTCTCTCGGACACATGTTCGTCTCTCTCTCTCACACACACGTTCATCTCTCTCTCTCTCACGCACATTCGTCTCTCTCTCTCAAACACACATTCGTCTCTCTCTCTCTCACACGTTCGTCTCTCTCTTTCACACACACGTTCACCTCTCTCTCACACACGTTCGTCTCTCTCTCTCTCACAGACATGTTCGTCTCTCTCACACACACATTCGTCTCTCTCTCTCTCACACATTCGTCTCCCTCTCACACACATTCTTCTCTCTCTCACACACATTCGTCTCTCTCACACACATTCGTCTATCTCTCACACACATTCGTCTCTCTCTCACACACATTCGTCTCTCTCTCACACACATTCGTCTCTCTCCCACACACATTCGTCTCTCTCTCACACACATTCGTCTCTCTCACGCACACATTCGTCTCTCTCTCTCTCACACACACATTCGTCTCTCTCTCTCTCACACACACATTCGTCTCTCTCTCTCTCACACACACATTCGTCACTCTCTCGCACACAAACATTCGACTCTCTCTCTCTCACACACACTTTCGTCTCTCTCTCTCACACACACGTTCGTCTCTATCTCTCACACACACAAGTTCGTCTCTCTCTCTCACACACACGTTCATCCCTCTCTCTCTCACACACACGTTCGTCTCTCTCTCCCTCACGCACACGTTCATCTCTATCTCTCACACACACACGTTCGTCTCTCTCTCTCTCACACACACGTTCATCTCTCTCTCTCTCACACACACATTCGTCTCTCTCTCTCACACACACGTTCGTCTCTCTCTCACAACACATTTGTCTTTCTCTCACACAAACGTTCGTCTCTCTCTCACATGCACACATTCGTCTCTCTCACTCGCGCACACGTTCGTCTCTCTCTCTCAAACACACATTCGTCTCTCTCTCTCTCGCACGCACGTTCGTCTCTTTCTCTCACACACACGTTCGTACCTCTCTCTCACACACACGTTCATCTCTCTCTCTCTCGCACGCACGTTCGTCTCTCTCTCACACACACATTCATCTCTCTCAAACGCACACGTTCGTCTCTCTCTAACGCACACATTCATCTCTCTCTCTCACACACACATTCGTCTCTCTCTCTCACACGCACATTCCTCTCCCTCTCTCTCACACACACATTCCACTCTCTCTCTCTCACACATACTTTCGTCTCTCTCTCTCTCACACACACGTTCATCTCTCTCTCTCACACACACGTTCGTCTCTCTCTCTCTCACACACATGTTCATCTCTCTCTCTCTCTCACACACGTTCGTCTCTCTCTCACACACACGTTCGTCTCTCTCTCTCACACACACACGTTCGCCTCTCTCTCTCTCTCACACACGTTTGTCTTTCTCTCACAGAAACTTTCGTCTCTCTCTCACACACACATTCATCTCTCTCTAACACACACATTCATCTCTATATCTCTGACACACACATTCGTCTGTCTCTCGCACACGCATTCGTCTCTCTCATGCACACACATTCGTCTCTCTCATGCACACACACATTTCGTCTCTCTCGCACACACATTCCTCTATCTCTCACGCGCACACGTTCGTCTCTCTCTTTCGCGCACACGTTCGTCTCTCTCTCGCACGCACACGTTCCTCTCTCTCTCTCGCGCACACGTTCGTCTCTCTCTCGCGCGCACACTTTCGTCTCTCTCTCTCGCGCACACGTTCGGCTCTCTCTCTCGCGCACACGTTCGTCTCACTCTCTCACACACACGTTCATCTCTCTCTCTCTCACACACACGTTCGTCTCTCTCTCTCACACACACAAGTTCGTCTCTCTCTCTCACACACATGTTCATCTCTCTCTCTCTCACACACACGTTCGTCTCTCTCTCTCTCTCTCGCACACACATTCGTCTCTCTCTCTCCCGCACACACGTTCGTCTCACTCTCTCACACACACGTTCATCTCTCTCTCTCTCACACACACAAGTTCGTCTCTCTCTCTCACACACATGTTCATCTCTCTCTCTCTCACACACACGTTCGTCTCTCTCTCTCTCTCTCGCACACACGTTCGTCTCTCTCTCTCCTGCACACACGTTCGTCTCTCTCTCTCGCACACACGTTTGTCTCTCTCTCTCTCGCACACACGTTTGTCTCTCTCTCTCGCACACACGTTCGTCTCTCTCTCTCTCTCGGACACACGTTCATCTCTCTCCCTCACACACACGTTCATCTCTCTCTCTCTCACGCACATTCGTCTCTCTCTCTCTCACACACACGTTCGTCTCTCTCTCTCTCACACGTTCGTCTCTCTCTTTCACACACACGTTCACCTCTCTCTCACACACGTTCGTCTCTCTCTCTCTCACACACACGTTCGTCTCTCTCACACACACATTCGTCTCTCTCTCTCTCACACATTCGTCTCCCTCTCACACACATTCTTCTCTCTCTCACACACATTCGTCTCTCTCACACACATTCGTCTCTCTCTCACACACATTCGTCTCTCTCTCACACACATTCGTCTTCTCTCACACACATTCGTCTCTCTCCCACACACATTCGTCTCTCTCTCACACACATTCATCTCTCTCTCACACACATTCGTCTCTCTCTCTCACACACACACACATTCGTCTCTCTCACGCACACATTCGTCTCTCTCTCTCTTACACACACATTCGTCTCTCTCTCTCTCACAAACACATTCGTCTCTCTCTCTCTCTCACACACACATTCGTCTCTCTCTCTCACACACACATTCCTCTCACTCTCTCGCACACACACATTCGACTCTCTCTCTCTCGCACACACGTTCGTCTCTCTCTCTCTCCCGCACACACGTTCGTCTTTCTCTCTCGCACACACGTTCGTCTCTCTCTCTCTCGCACACACGTTTGTCTCTCTCTCTCTCGCACACACGTTCGTCTCTCTCTCTCTCGGACACATGTTCGTCTCTCTCTCTCACACACACGTTCATCTCTCTCTCTCTCACGCACATTCGTCTCTCTCTCTCAAACACACATTCGTCTCTCTCTCTCTCACACGTTCGTCTCTCTCTTTCACACACACGTTCACCTCTCTCTCACACACGTTCGTCTCTCTCTCTCTCACAGACATGTTCGTCTCTCTCACACACACATTCGTCTCTCTCTCTCTCACACATTCGTCTCCCTCTCACACACATTCTTCTCTCTCTCACACACATTCGTCTCTCTCACACACATTCGTCTATCTCTCACACACATTCGTCTCTCTCTCACACACATTCGTCTCTCTCTCACACACATTCGTCTCTCTCCCACACACATTCGGCTCTCTCTCACACACATTCGTCTCTCTCATGCACACATTCGTCTCTCTCTCTCTCACACACACATTCGTCTCTCTCTCTCTCACACACACATTCGTCTCTCTCTCTCTCACACACACATTCGTCACTCTCTCGCACACACACATTCGACTCTCTCTCTCTCACACACACTTTCGTCTCTCTCTCTCACACACACGTTCGTCTCTATCTCTCACACACACAAGTTCGTCTCTCTCTCTCATACACACGTTCATCTCTCTCTCTCTCACACACACGTTCGTCTCTCTCTCCCTCACGCACACGTTCATCTCTATCTCTCACACACACACATTCGTCTCTCTCACTCGCGCACACGTTCGTCTCTCTCTCTCTCTCGCACACATTCGTCTCTCTCTCTCTCACACACACGTTCGTCTCTCTCTCTCAAACACACATTCGTCTCTCTCTCTCTCGCACGCACGTTCGTCTCTTTCTCTCACACACACGTTCGTACCTCTCTCTCACACACACGTTCATCTCTCTCTCTCTCGCACGCACGTTCGTCTCTCTCTCACACACACATTCATCTCTCTCAAACGCACACGTTCGTCTCTCTCTAACGCACACATTCATCTCTCTCTCTCACACACACATTCGTCTCTCTCTCTCACACGCACATTCCTCTCCCTCTCTCTCACACACACATTCCACTCTCTCTCTCTCACACATACTTTCGTCTCTCTCTCTCTCACACACACGTTCATCTCTCTCTCTCACACACACGTTCGTCTCTCTCTCTCTCACACACATGTTCATCTCTCTCTCTCTCTCACACACGTTCGTCTCTCTCTCACACACACGTTCGTCTCTCTCTCTCTCACACACACACGTTCGCCTCTCTCTCTCTCTCACACACGTTTGTCTTTCTCTCACAGAAACTTTCGTCTCTCTCTCACACACACATTCATCTCTCTCTAACACACACATTCATCTCTATATCTCTGACACACACATTCGTCTGTCTCTCGCACACGCATTCGTCTCTCTCATGCACACACATTCGTCTCTCTCATGCACACACACATTTCGTCTCTCTCGCACACACATTCCTCTATCTCTCACGCGCACATGTTCGTCTCTCTCTCACACACACATTCATCTCTCTCAAACGCACACGTTCGTCTCTCTCTAACGCACACATTCATCTCTCTCTCTCACACACACATTCGTCTCTCTCTCTCACACACACATTCCACTCTCTCTCTCTCACACACACTTTCGTCTCTCTCTCTCTCACACACACGTTCATCTCTCTCTCTCACACACACGTTCGTCTCTCTCTCTCTCACACACATGTTCATCTCTCTCTCTCTCTCACACACGTTCGTCTCTCTCTCACACACACGTTCGTCTCTCTCTCTCACACACACACGTTCGCCTCTCTCTCTCTCTCACACACGTTTGTCTTTCTCTCACAGAAACTTTCGTCTCTCTCTCACACACACATTCATCTCTCTCTAACACACACATTCATCTCTATATCTCTGACACACACATTCGTCTGTCTCTCGCACACGCATTCGTCTCTCTCATGCACACACATTCGTCTCTCTCATGCACACACACATTTCGTCTCTCTCGCACACACATTCCTCTATCTCTCACGCGCACACGTTCGTCTCTCTCTTTCGCGCACACGTTCGTCTCTCTCTCTTGCGCACACGTTCGTCTCTCTCTCGCACGCACACGTTCCTCTCTCTCTCTCGCGCACACGTTCGTCTCTCTCTCGCGCGCACACTTTCGTCTCTCTCTCTCGCGCACACGTTCGGCTCACTCTCTCGCGCACACGTTCGTCTCACTCTCTCACACACACGTTCATCTCTCTCTCTCTCACACACACGTTCGTCTCTCTCTCTCACACACACAAGTTCGTCTCTCTCTCTCACACACATGTTCATCTCTCTCTCTCTCACACACACGTTCGTCTCTCTCTCTCTCTCTCGCACACACGTTCGTCTCTCTCTCTCCCGCACACACGTTCGTCTCACTCTCTCACACACACGTTCATCTCTCTCTCTCTCACACACACAAGTTCGTCTCTCTCTCTCACACACATGTTCATCTCTCTCTCTCTCACACACACGTTCGTCTCTCTCTCTCTCTCTCGCACACACGTTCGTCTCTCTCTCTCCCGCACACACGTTCGTCTCTCTCTCTCGCACACACGTTTGTCTCTCTCTCTCTCGCACACACGTTTGTCTCTCTCTCTCTCGCACACACGTTCGTCTCTCTCTCTCTCGGACACACGTTCGTCTCTCTCCCTCACACACACGTTCATCTCTCTCTCTCTCACGCACATTCGTCTCTCTCTCACACACATTCGTCTCTCTCTCTCACACACACACACATTCGTCTCTCTCACGCACACATTCGTCTCTCTCTCTCTCTCACACACACATTCGTCTCTCTCTCTCTCACACACACATTCGTCTCTCTCTCTCACACACACATTCGTCTCTCTCTCTCACACACACATTCCTCTCACTCTCTCGCACACACACATTCGACTCTCTCTCTCTCACACACACTTTCGTCTCTCTCTCTCACACACACGTTCGTCTCTATCTCTCACACACACACAAGTTCGTCTCTCTCTCTCACACACACGTTCATCTCTCTCTCTCTCACACACACGTTCGTCTCTCTCTCCCTCACGCACACGTTCATCTCTATCTCTCACACACACACGTTCGTCTCTCTCTCTCTCACACACACGTTCATCTCTCTCTCTCACACACACGTTCGTCTCTCTCTCTCTCACACACACGTTCGTCTCTCTCTCTCACACACACGTTCGTCTCTCTCTCACAACACATTTGTCTTTCTCTCACACAAACGTTCGTCTCTCTCTCACATGCACACATTCGTCTCTCTCACTCGCGCACACGTTCGTCTCTCTCTCTCTCTCGCACGCACTATCGTCTCTCTCTCTCTCACACACACGTTCGTCTCTCTCTCTCTCACACACACATTCGTCTCTCTCTCTCTCACACACACGTTCGTCTCTCTCTCTCAAACACACATTCGTCTCTCTCTCTCTCGCACGCACATTCGTCTCTTTCTCTCACACACACGTTCGTACCTCTCTCTCACACACACGTTCATCTCTCTCTCTCTCGCACGCACGTTCGTCTCTCTCTCACACACACATTCATCTCTCTCAAACGCACACGTTCGTCTCTCTCTAACGCACACATTCATCTCTCTCTCTCACACACACATTCGTCTCTCTCTCTCACACGCACATTCCTCTCCCTCTCTCTCACACACACATTCCACTCACTCTCTCTCACACATACTTTCGTCTCTCTCTCTCTCACACACACGTTCATCTCTCTCTCTCACACACACGTTCGTTTCTCTCTCTCTCACACACATGTTCATCTCTCTCTCTCTCTCACACACGTTCGTCTCTCTCTCACACACACGTTCGTCTCTCTCTCTCTCACACACACGTTCGTCTCTCTCTCTCACACACACGTTCGCCTCTCTCTCTCTCTCACACACGTTTGTCTTTCTCTCACAGAAACTTTCGTCTCTCTCTCACACACACATTCATCTCTCTCTAACACACACATTCATCTCTATATCTCTGACACACACATTCGTCTGTCTCTCGCACACGCATTCGTCTCTCTCATGCACACACACATTTCGTCTCTCTCGCACACACATTCCTCTATCTCTCACGCGCACACGTTCGTCTCTCTCTTTCGCGCACACGTTCGGCTCTCTCTCTTGCGCACACGTTCGTCTCTCTCTCGCACGCACACGTTCCTCTCTCTCTCTCGCGCACACGTTCGTCTCTCTCTCGCGCGCACACTTTCGTCTCTCTCTCTCGCGCACACGTTCGGCTCTCTCTCTCGCGCACACGTTCGTCTCACTCTCTCACACACACGTTCATCTCTCTCTCTCTCACACACACGTTCGTCTCTCTCTCTCACACACACAAGTTCGTCTCTCTCTCTCACACACATGTTCATCTCTCTCTCTCTCACACACACGTTCGTCTCTCTCTCTCTCTCGCACACACGTTCGTCTCTCTCTCTCCCGCACACACGTTCGTCTCACTCTCTCACACACACGTTCATCTCTCTCTCTCTCACACACACAAGTTCGTCTCTCTCTCTCACACACATGTTCATCTCTCTCTCTCTCACACACACGTTCGTCTCTCTCTCTCTCTCTCGCACACACGTTCGTCTCTCTCTCTCCCGCACACACGTTCGTCTCTCTCTCTCGCACACACGTTTGTCTCTCTCTCTCTCGCACACACGTTTGTCTCTCTCTCTCTCGCACACACGTTCGTCTCTCTCTCTCTCGGACACACGTTCGTCTCTCTCCCTCACACACACGTTCATCTCTCTCTCTCTCACGCACATTCGTCTCTCTCTCTCTCACACACACGTTCGTCTCTCTCTCTCTCACACGTTCGTCTCTCTCTTTCACACACACGTTCACCTCTCTCTCACACACGTTCGTCTCTCTCTCTCTCACACACACGTTCGTCTCTCTCACACACACATTCGTCTCTCTCTCTCTCACACATTCGTCTCCCTCTCACACACATTCTTCTCTCTCTCACACACATTCGTCTCTCTCACACACATTCGTCTCTCTCTCACACACATTCGTCTCTCTCTCACACACATTCGTCTCTCTCTCACACACATTCGTCTCTCTCTCACACACATTCGTCTCTCTCTCACACACATTCGTCTCTCTCTCTCACACATTCGTCTCCCTCTCACACACATTCTTCTCTCTCTCACACACATTCGTCTCTCTCACACACATTCGTCTCTCTCTCACACACATTCGTCTCTCTCTCACACACATTCGTCTCTCTCCCACACACATTCGTCTCTCTCTCACACACATTCATCTCTCTCTCACACACATTCGTCTCTCTCACACACATTCGTCTCTCTCTCACACACATTCGTCTCTCTCTCACACACATTCGTCTCTCTCTCTCACACACACACACATTCGTCTCTCTCACGCACACATTCGTCTCTCTCTCTCTTACACACACATTCGTCTCTCTCTCTCTCACAAACACATTCGTCTCTCTCTCTCACTCACACACACATTCGTCTCTCTCGCACACACATTCCTCTCACTCTCTCGCACACACACATTCGACTCTCTCTCTCTCGCACACACGTTCGTCTCTCTCTCTCCCGCACACACGTTCGTCTTTCTCTCTCGCACACACGTTCGTCTCTCTCTCTCTCGCACACACGTTTGTCTCTCTCTCTCTCGCACACACGTTCGTCTCTCTCTCTCTCGGACACACGTTCGTCTCTCTCTCTCACACACACGTTCATCTCTCTCTCTCACGCACATTCGTCTCTCTCTCTCAAACACACATTCGTCTCTCTCTCTCTCACACGTTCGTCTCTCTCTTTCACACACACGTTCACCTCTCTCTCACACACGTTCGTCTCTCTCTCTCTCACAGACATGTTCGTCTCTCTCACACACACATTCGTCTCTCTCTCTCTCACACATTCGTCGCCCTCTCACACACATTCTTCTCTCTCTCACACACATTCGTCTCTCTCACACACATTCGTCTATCTCTCACACACATTCGTCTCTCTCTCACACACATTCGTCTCTCTCTCACACACATTCGTCTCTCTCTCACACACATTCGTCTCTCTCTCACACACATTCGTCTCTCTCTCACACACATTCGTCTCTCTCCCACACACATTCGTCTCTCTCTCACACACATTCGTCTCTCTCTCTCACACACACACACATTCGTCTCTCTCACGCACACATTCGTCTCTCTCTCTCTCACACACACATTCGTCTCTCTCTCTCTCACACACACATTCGTCTCTCTCTCTCTCACACACACATTCGTCTCTCTCTCTCACACACACATTCCTCTCACTCTCTCGCACACGCACATTCGTCTCTTTCTCTCACACACACGTTCGTCTCTCTCTCTCTCACACACATGTTCATCTCTCTCTCTCTCACACGCACATTCATCTCTCTCTCTCTCACACACGTTCGTCTCTCTCTCACACACACGTTTGTCTCTCTCTCTCTCACACACACGTTCGTCTCTCTCTCTCACACACGCACCTTCGCCTCTCTCTCTCTCACACACGTCCGTCTCTCTCTCACACACACGTTTGTCTTTCTCTCACACAAACTTTCGTCTCTCTCTCACACACACATTCGTCTCTCTCTCACACACACATTCATCTCTATATCTCTGACACACACATTCGTCTGTCTCTCGCACACGCATTCGTCTCTCTCATGCACACACATTCATCTCTCTCATGCACACACACATTCGTCTCTCTCACACACAAATTCCTCTATCTCTCACGCGCACACGTTCGTCTCTCTCTTTCGCGCACACGTTCGTCTCTCTCTCTCGCGCAAACGTTTGTCTCTCTCTCTCGCGCACACGTTCGTCTCTCTCTCTCGCGCTCACGTTCGTCTCTCTCTCTCGTGCACACTTTCGTCTCTCTCTCTCGCGCACACGTTCGTCTCTGTCTCTCGCGCACACGTTCGTCTCACTCTCGCGCACACTTTCGTCTCTCTCTCACACACACGTTCGTCTCTCTCTCTCACACACACTTTCGTCTCTCTCTCTCACACACACGTTCATCTCTCTCTCACACACACGTTCGTCTCTCTCTCTCTCACACATTCGTCTCTCTCTCACACACATTCGTCTCTCTCTCACACACATTCGTCTCTCTCTCTCACACACACACACATTCGTCTCTCTCTCACACACATTCGTCTCTCTCTCACACACATTCGTCTTCTCTCACACACATTCGTCTCTCTCCCACACACATTCGTCTCTCTCTCACACACATTCATCTCTCTCTCACACACATTCGTCTCTCTCACACACATTCGTCTCTCTCTCACACACATTCGTCTCTCTCTCACACACATTCGTCTCTCTCTCTCACACACACACACATTCGTCTCTCTCACGCACACATTCGTCTCTCTCTCTCTTACACACACATTCGTCTCTCTCTCTCTCACAAACACATTCGTCTCTCTCTCTCACTCACACACACATTCGTCTCTCTCGCACACACATTCCTCTCACTCTCTCGCACACACACATTCGACTCTCTCTCTCTCGGACACACGTTCGTCTCTCTCTCTCACACACACGTTCATCTCTCTCTCTCTCACGCACATTCGTCTCTCTCTCTCAAACACACATTCGTCTCTCTCTCTCTCACACGTTCGTCTCTCTCTTTCACACACACGTTCACCTCTCTCTCACACACGTTCGTCTCTCTCTCTCACAGACATGTTCGTCTCTCTCACACACACATTCGTCTCTCTCTCTCTCACACATTCGTCGCCCTCTCACACACATTCTTCTCTCTCTCACACACATTCGTCTCTCTCACACACATTCGTCTATCTCTCACACACATTCGTCTCTCTCTCACACACATTCGTCTCTCTCTCACACACATTCGTCTCTCTCTCACACACATTCGTCTCTCTCTCACACACATTCGTCTCTCTCTCACACACATTCGTCTCTCTCTCACACACATTCGTCTCTCTCTCACACACATTCGTCTCTCTCCCACACACATTCGTCTCTCTCTCACACACATTCGTCTCTCTCTCTCACACACACACACATTCGTCTCTCTCACGCACACATTCGTCTCTCTCTCTCTCACACACACATTCGTCTCTCTCTCTCTCCCACACACATTCGTCTCTCTCTCTCTCACACATTCGTCTCTCTCTCACACACATTCGTCTCTCTCTCACACACATTCGTCTCTCTCTCTCACACACACACACATTCGTCTCTCTCTCACACACATTCGTCTCTCTCTCACACACATTCGTCTTCTCTCACACACATTCGTCTCTCTCCCACACACATTCGTCTCTCTCTCACACACATTCATCTCTCTCTCACACACATTCGTCTCTCTCACACACATTCGTCTCTCTCTCACACACATTCGTCTCTCTCTCACACACATTCGTCTCTCTCTCTCACACACACACACATTCGTCTCTCTCACGCACACATTCGTCTCTCTCTCTCTTACACACACATTCGTCTCTCTCTCTCTCACAAACACATTCGTCTCTCTCTCTCACTCACACACACATTCGTCTCTCTCGCACACACATTCCTCTCACTCTCTCGCACACACACATTCGACTCTCTCTCTCTCGCACACACGTTCGTCTCTCTCTCTCCCGCACACACGTTCGTCTTTCTCTCTCGCACACACGTTCGTCTCTCTCTCTCTCGCACACACGTTTGTCTCTCTCTCTCTCGCACACACGTTCGTCTCTCTCTCTCTCGGACACACGTTCGTCTCTCTCTCTCACACACACGTTCATCTCTCTCTCTCTCACGCACATTCGTCTCTCTCTCTCAAACACACATTCGTCTCTCTCTCTCTCACACGTTCGTCTCTCTCTTTCACACACACGTTCACCTCTCTCTCACACACGTTCGTCTCTCTCTCTCTCACAGACATGTTCGTCTCTCTCACACACACATTCGTCTCTCTCTCTCTCACACATTCGTCGCCCTCTCACACACATTCTTCTCTCTCTCACACACATTCGTCTCTCTCACACACATTCGTCTATCTCTCACACACATTCGTCTCTCTCTCACACACATTCGTCTCTCTCTCACACACATTCGTCTCTCTCTCACACACATTCGTCTCTCTCTCACACACATTCGTCTCTCTCTCACACACATTCGTCTCTCTCTCACACACATTCGTCTCTCTCCCACACACATTCGTCTCTCTCTCACACACATTCGTCTCTCTCTCTCACACACACACACATTCGTCTCTCTCACGCACACATTCGTCTCTCTCTCTCTCACACACACATTCGTCTCTCTCTCTCTCACACACACATTCGTCTCTCTCTCTCTCACACACACATTCGTCTCTCTCTCTCACACACACATTCCTCTCACTCTCTCGCACACGCACATTCGTCTCTTTCTCTCACACACACGTTCGTCTCTCTCTCTCTCACACACATGTTCATCTCTCTCTCTCTCACACGCACATTCATCTCTCTCTCTCTCACACACGTTCGTCTCTCTCTCACACACACGTTTGTCTCTCTCTCTCTCACACACACGTTCGTCTCTCTCTCTCACACACGCACCTTCGCCTCTCTCTCTCTCACACACGTCCGTCTCTCTCTCACACACACGTTTGTCTTTCTCTCACACAAACTTTCGTCTCTCTCTCACACACACATTCATCTCTCTCTAACACACACATTCATCTCTATATCTCTGACACACACATTCGTCTGTCTCTCGCACACGCATTCGTCTCTCTCATGCACACACATTCATCTCTCTCATGCACACACACATTCGTCTCTCTCACACACAAATTCCTCTATCTCTCACGCGCACACGTTCGTCTCTCTCTTTCGCGCACACGTTCGTCTCTCTCTCTCGCGCAAACGTTTGTCTCTCTCTCTCGCGCACACGTTCGTCTCTCTCTCTCGCGCTCACGTTCGTCTCTCTCTCTCGTGCACACTTTCGTCTCTCTCTCTCGCGCACACGTTCGTCTCTGTCTCTCGCGCACACGTTCGTCTCACTCTCGCGCACACTTTCGTCTCTCTCTCACACACACGTTCGTCTCTCTCTCTCACACACACTTTTGTCTCTCTCTCTCACACACACGTTCATCTCTCTCTCACACACACGTTCGTCTCTCTCTCTCTCACACATTCGTCTCTCTCTCACACACATTCGTCTCTCTCACACACATTCGTCTCTCTCTCACACACACACACACACATTCATCTCTCTCACACACACATTCGTCTCTCTCTCTCTCACACACACGTTCGTCTCTCTCTCTCTCTCGCACACACGTTCGTCTCTTTCTCTCTCACACACACTTTCGTCTCTCTCTCTCTCTCGCACACACGTTCGTCTCTCTCTCTCTCTCTCGCACACACGTTCGTCTCTCTCTCTCCCGCACACATGTTCGTCTCTCTGTCTCGCACACACGTTCGTCTCTCTCTCTCTCTCGCACACACATTTGTCTCTCTCTCTCTCTCGCACACACGTTCATCTCTCTCTCTCTCGGACACACGTTCGTCTCTCTCTCTCACACACACGTTCGTCTCTCTCTCTCTCATGCACATTCGTCTCTCTCTCTCTCACACACACGTTCGTCTCTCTCTCTGTCACACGTTCGTCTCTCTCTTTCACACACACGTTCATCTCTCTCTCACACACGTTCGTCTCTCTCTCTCACACACACACGTTCGTCTCTCTCACACACACTTTCGTCTCCCTCTCTCTCACAAATTCCTCTCCCTCTCAAACACATTCGTCTCTCTCTCACACACATTCGTCTCTCTCACACACATTCGTCTCTCTCTCACACACATTCGTCTCTCTCTCACACACATTCGTCTCTCTCTCTCACACACATTCGTCCCTCTCCCACACACATTCGTCTCTCTCTCACACACATTCGTCTCTCTCTCACACACATTCGTCTCTCTCTCACACACACACACACATTCGTCTCTCTCATGCACACATTCGTCTCTCTCTCTCTCACACACACATTCGTCTCTCTCTCTCTCTCACACACACATTCGTCTCTCTCCCTCTCACACACACATTCGTCTCTCTCTCTCTCACACACACATTCGTCTCTCTCTCTCACACACACTTTCGTCTCTCTCTCTCTCACACACACGTTCATCTCTCTCTCTCACACACACGTTCGTCTCTCTCTCTCTCACACACATGTTCATCTCTCTCTCTCTCACACACGTTCGTCTCTCTCTCACACACAGGTTCGTCTCTCTCTCTCTCACACACACGTTCGTCTCTCTCTCTCACACACACACGTTCGCCTCTCTCTCTCTCTCACACACGTTTGTTTTCTCTCACACAAACTTTCGTCTCTCTCTCACACACACATTCATCTCTCTCTAACACACACATTCATCTCTATATCTCTGACACACACATTCGTCTGTCTCTCGCACACGCATTCATCTCTCTCATGCACACACATTCGTCTCTCTCATGCACACACACATTCGTCTCTCTCACACACACATTCCTCTATCTCTCACGCGCACACTTTCGTCTCTCTCTTTCGCGCACACGTTCGTCTCTCTCTCTCGCGCACACGTTCGTCTCTCTCTCGCGCGCACCCGTTCGTCTCTCTCTTTCGCGCACACGTTCGTCTCTCTCTCTCGCGCACACGTTCGTCTCTCTCTCTCGTGCACACATTCGTCTCTCTCTCTCGCGCACACGTTCGGCTCTCTCTCTCGCGCACACGTTCGTCTCACTCTCTCACACACACGTTCATCTCTCCCTCTCTCACACACACAAGTTCGTCTCTCTCTCTCACACACATGTTCATCTCTCTCTCTCTCACACACACGTTCGTCTCTCTCTCTCTCTCTCGCACACACGTTCGTCTCTCTCTCTCCCGCACACACGTTCGTCTCTCTCTCTCGCACACACATTCGTCTCTCTCTCTCTCTCTCGCACACACGTTTGTCTCTCTCTCTCTCGGACACACGTTCGTCTCTCTCCCTCACACACACGTTCATCTCTCTCTCTCTCACGCACATTCGTCTCTCTCTCTCTCACACACACGTTCGTCTCTCTCTCTCACACACGTTCGTCTCTCTCTCTCTCACACACACGTTCGTCTCTCTCACACACACATTCGTCTCTCTCTCTCTCACACGTTCGTCTCCCTCTCACACACATTCTTCTCTCTCTCACACACATTCGTCTCTCTCACACACAATCGTCTCTCTCTCACACACATTCGTCTCTCTCTCACACACATTCGTCTCTCTCTCACACACATTCGTCTCTCTCCCACACACATTCGTCTCTCTCTCACACACATTCATCTCTCTCTCACACACATTCGTCTCTCTCTCTCACAAACACACACACATTCGTCTCTCTCACGCACACATTCGTCTCTCTCTCTCTCTCACACACATTCGTCTCTCTCTCTCTCACAAAAACATTCGTCTCTCTCTCTCTCACACACACATTCGTCTCTCTCTCTCACACACACATTCCTCTCACTCTCTCACACACACACATTCGACTCTCTCTCTCTCACACACACTTTCGTCTCTCTCTCTCTCACACACACGTTCGTCTCTCTCTCTCTCTCGCACACACATTCGTCTCTCTCTCTCCCGCACACACGTTCGTCTCTCTCTCTCGCACACACGTTTGTCTCTCTCTCTCGCACACACGTTCGTCTCTCTCTCTCTCGCACACACGTTTGTCTCTCTCTCTCTCGCACACACGTTCGTCTCTCTCTCTCTCGGACACACGTTCGTCTCTCTCCCTCACACACACGTTCATCTCTCTCTCTCTCACGCACATTCGTCTCTCTCTCTCAAACACACATTCGTCTCTATCTCTCTCACACGTTCGTCTCTCTCTTTCACACACACGTTCACCTCTCTCACACACACGTTCATCTCTCCCTCTCTCACACACACAAGTTCGTCTCTCTCTCACACACATGTTCATCTCTCTCTCTCTCACACACACGTTCGTCTCTCTCTCTCTCTCTCGCACACACGTTCGTCTCTCTCTCTCTCTCGCACACACGTTTGTCTCTCTCTCTCTCGGACACACGTTCGTCTCTCTCCCTCACACACACGTTCATCTCTCTCTCTCTCACGCACATTCGTCTCTCTCTCTCTCAAACACACGTTCGTCTCTCTCTCTCTCACACGTTCGTCTCTCTCTTTCACACACACGTTCACCTCTCTCTCACACACGTTCGTCTCTCTCTCTCTCACACACACGTTCGTCTCTCTCACACACACATTCGTCTCTCTCTCTCTCACACATTCGTCTCCCTCTCACACACATTCTTCTCTCTCTCTCACAAATTCCTCTCCCTCTCAAACACATTCGTCTCTCTCTTACACACATTCGTCTCTCTCACACACATTCGTCTCTCTCTCACACACATTCGTCTCTCTCCCACACACATTCGTCTCTCTCTCACACACATTCATCTCTCTCTCACACACATTCGTCTCTCTCTCTCACACACACACACATTCGTCTCTCTCACGCACACATTCGTCTCTCTCTCTCTCACACACACATTCGTCTCTCTCTCTCTCACAAACACATTCGTCTCTCTCTCTCTCACACACACATTCGTCTCTCTCTCTCTCACACACACATTCCTCTCACTCTCTCGCACACACACATTCGACTCTCTCTCTCTCACACACACTTTCGTCTCTCTCTCTCTCACACACACGTTCGTCTCTCTCTCTCTCTCGCACACACGTTCGTCTCTCTCTCTCCCGCACACACGTTCGTCTCTCTCTCTCTCGCACACACGTTCGTCTCTCTCTCTCGCACACACGTTCGTCTCTCTCTCTCTCGCACACACGTTTGTCTCTCTCTCTCTCGCACACACGTTCGTCTCTCTCTCTCTAGGACACACGTTCGTCTCTCTCCCTCACACACACGTTCATCTCTCTCTCTCTCACGCACATTCGTCTCTCTCTCTCAAACACACATTCGTCTCTATCTCTCTCACACGTTCGTCTCTCTCTTTCACACACACGTTCACCTCTCTCTCACACACGTTCGTCTCTCTCTCTCTCACACACACGTTCGTCTCTCTCACACACACATTCGTCTCTCTCTCTCTCACACATTTGTCTCCCTCTCACACACATTCTTCTCTCTCTCACACACATTCGTCTCTCTCACACACATTCGTCTCTCTCTCACACACATTCGTCTCTCTCTCACACACATTCGTCTCTCTCTCACACACATTCGTCTCTCTCCCACACACATTCGTCTCTCTCTCACACACATTCGTCTCTCTCTCACACACATTCATCTCTCTCTCTCACACACACACACATTCGTCTCTCTCACGCACACATTCGTCTCTCTCTCTCTCACACACACATTCGTCTCTCTCTCTCTCACAAACACATTCGTCTCTATCTCTCTCTCACACACACATTCATCTCTCTCTCTCACACACACATTCCTCTCACTCTCTCGCACACACACATTCGACTCTCTCTCTCTCACACACACTTTCGTCTCTCTCTCTCACACACACGTTCATCTCTCTCTCTCTCACACACACGTTCGTCTCT
Organism: Carcharodon carcharias; assembly: GCF_017639515.1. Classification (NCBI taxonomy): domain Eukaryota; kingdom Metazoa; phylum Chordata; class Chondrichthyes; order Lamniformes; family Lamnidae; genus Carcharodon; species Carcharodon carcharias. Next base: position 26,806,306 of record NC_054507.1, on the reverse strand, counting down.
CTCTCTCTCACGCACACGTTCATCTCTATCTCTCACACACACACGTTCGTCTCACTCTCTCTCACACACATGTTCATCTCTCTCTCTCTCTCACACACGTTCGTCTCTCTCTCTCTCACACACACCTTCGTCTCTCTCTCTCTCTCACGCACACGTTCGTCTCTCTCTCACAACACATTTGTCTTTCTCTCACACAAACGTTCGTCTCTCTCTCACATGCACACAATCGTCTCTCTCACTCGCGCACACATTCGTCTCTCTTACTCTCTCTCGCACGCACTATCGTCTCTCTCTCTCACACACACACTTTCGTCTCTCTCTCTCTCACACACACGTTCGTCTCTCTCTCTCTCACACACACGTTCGTGTCTCTCTCTCACACACACATTCGTACCTCTCTCTCACACACACGTTCATCTCTCTCTCTCTCGCACGCACGTTCGTCTCTCTCTCACACACACATTCATCTCTCTCAAACGCACACGTTCGTCTCTCTCTAACGCACACATTCAACTCTCTCTCTCGCGCACACATTCGTCTCTCTCTCTCGCATGCACGTTCGTCTCTCTCTCGCTCTCACACACATGTTCGTCTCTCTCTCACACACACGTTCGTCTCTCTCACTCTCACACACACATTCGTCTCTCTCTCTCACACACACATTCGTCTCTCTCTCTCGCACGCACGTTCGTCTCTTTCTCTCACACACACGTTCGTACCTCTCTCTCACACACACGTTCGTCTCTCTCTAACGCACACGTTCGTCTCTCTCTCTCTCTCGCACACACTTTCGTCTCTCCCTCTCTCTCACACACACTTTCGTCTCTCTCTCTCTCTCTCGCACACACGTTCGTCTCTCTCTATCTCTCTCGCACACACGTTCGTCTCTCTCTCTCCCGCACACACGTTCGTCTCTTTCTCTCACACTCACGTTCGTACCTCTCTCTCACACACACGTTCGTCTCTCTCTCTCTCGCACGCACGTTCGTCTCTCTCTCTCGCACACACATTCGTCTCTCTCCAACGCACACGTTCGTCTGTCTCTAACGCACACATTCATCTCTCTCTCTCGCGCACACGTTCGTCTCTCTCACTCTCGCACGCACGTTCGTCTCTTTCTCGCTCTCAAACACACGTTCGTCTCTCTCTCTCCCTCGCACGCATGTTCGTCTCTTTCTCTCTCACACACACGTTCGTCTCTCACTCTCACACACACATTCGTCTCTCTCTCTCTCACACATTCGTCTCCCTCTCACACACACTTTCGTCTCTCTCTCACACACACGTTCGTCTCTCTCTCACACACACACGTTCGTCTCTCTCTCTCCCACAAACGTTCGTCTCTCTCTCACACACACGTTCGTCTCATCTCTCACACACACGTTCGTCTCTCTCTCTCACACACACACGTTCGTCTCTCTCTCTCTCACACACACGTTCGTCTCTCTCTCTCACACACATACGTTCGTCTCTCTCTCTCTCACACACACGTTCGTCTCTCTCTCTCTCACACACACGTTTGTCTCTCTCTCTCACACACACGTTCATCTCTCTCTCTCACACACACACGTTCGTCTCTCTCTCTCACACACACACATTCGTCTCTCTCTCTCTCACACACACATTCGTCTCTCTCTCTCTCACAAACACATTCGTCTCTATCTCTCTCTCACACACACATTCATCTCTCTCTCTCACACACACATTCCTCTCACTCTCTCGCACACACACATTCGACTCTCTCTCTCTCACACACACTTTCGTCTCTCTCTCTCACACACACGTTCATCTCTCTCTCTCTCACACACACGTTCGTCTCTCTCTCTCTCACGCACACGTTCATCTCTATCTCTCACACACACACGTTCGTCTCACTCTCTCTCACACACATGTTCATCTCTCTCTCTCTCTCACACACGTTCGTCTCTCTCTCTCTCACACACACGTTCGTCTCTCTCTCTCTCTCACGCACACGTTCGTCTCTCTCTCACAACACATTTGTCTTTCTCTCACACAAACGTTCGTCTCTCTCTCACATGCACACAATCGTCTCTCTCACTCGCGCACACATTCGTCTCTCTTACTCTCTCTCGCACGCACTATCGTCTCTCTCTCTCACACACACACTTTCGTCTCTCTCTCTCTCACACACACGTTCGTCTCTCTCTCTCTCACACACACGTTCGTGTCTCTCTCTCACACACACATTCGTACCTCTCTCTCACACACACGTTCATCTCTCTCTCTCTCGCACGCACGTTCGTCTCTCTCTCACACACACATTCATCTCTCTCAAACGCACACGTTCGTCTCTCTCTAACGCACACATTCAACTCTCTCTCTCGCGCACACATTCGTCTCTCTCTCTCGCATGCACGTTCGTCTCTCTCTCGCTCTCACACACATGTTCGTCTCTCTCTCACACACACGTTCGTCTCTCTCACTCTCACACACACATTCGTCTCTCTCTCTCACACACACATTCGTCTCTCTCTCTCGCACGCACGTTCGTCTCTTTCTCTCACACACACGTTCGTACCTCTCTCTCACACACACGTTCGTCTCTCTCTAACGCACACGTTCGTCTCTCTCTCTCTCTCGCACACACTTTCGTCTCTCCCTCTCTCTCACACACACTTTCGTCTCTCTCTCTCTCTCTCGCACACACGTTCGTCTCTCTCTATCTCTCTCGCACACACGTTCGTCTCTCTCTCTCCCGCACACACGTTCGTCTCTTTCTCTCACACTCACGTTCGTACCTCTCTCTCACACACACGTTCGTCTCTCTCTCTCTCGCACGCACGTTCGTCTCTCTCTCTCGCACACACATTCGTCTCTCTCCAACGCACACGTTCGTCTGTCTCTAACGCACACATTCATCTCTCTCTCTCGCGCACACGTTCGTCTCTCTCACTCTCGCACGCACGTTCGTCTCTTTCTCGCTCTCAAACACACGTTCGTCTCTCTCTCTCCCTCGCACGCATGTTCGTCTCTTACTCTCTCACACACACGTTCGTCTCTCACTCTCACACACACATTCGTCTCTCTCTCTCTCACACATTCGTCTCCCTCTCACACACACTTTCGTCTCTCTCTCACACACACGTTCGTCTCTCTCTCACACACACACGTTCGTCTCTCTCTCTCCCACAAACGTTCGTCTCTCTCTCACACACACGTTCGTCTCATCTCTCACACACACGTTCGTCTCTCTCTCTCACACACACACGTTCGTCTCTCTCTCTCTCACACACACGTTCGTCTCTCTCTCTCACACACATACGTTCGTCTCTCTCTCTCTCACACACACGTTCGTCTCTCTCTCTCTCACACACACGTTTGTCTCTCTCTCTCACACACACGTTCATCTCTCTCTCTCACACACACACGTTCGTCTCTCTCTCTCACACACACACGTTCGTCTCTCTCTCTCCCGCACACACGTTCGTCTCTCTCTCTCACACACACGTTCGTCTCTCTCTCTCTCGCACGCACGTTCGTCTCTCTCTCTCGCACACACATTCGTCTCTCTCTAACGCACACGTTCGTTTCTCTCTAACGCACACATTCATCTCTCTTTCTCGCGCACACGTTCGTCTCTCTCACTCTCGCACGCACGTTTGTCTCTTTCTCGCTCTCACACACACGTTCGTCTCTCTCTCTCTCTCGCACGCACGTTCGTCTCTTTCTCTCTCACACACACGTTCATCTCTCTCTCTCACACACACATTCGTCTCTCTCTCTCTCACACATTCGTCTCCCTCTCACACACATTCATCTCTCTCTCACACACATTCGTCTCTCTCTCACACACACGTTTGTCTTTCTCTCACACACACTTTCGTCTCTCTCTCGCACACACGTTCGTCTCTCTCTCACACACACACGTTCGTCTCTCTCTCTCACACAAACGTCCGTCTCTCTCTCACACACACGTTCGTCTCTCTCTCTCACACACACACGTTCGTCTCTCTCTCACTCACACACACGTTCGTCTCTCTCTCTCTCACACACACGTTCGTCTCTCTCTCTCTCACACACACGTTCATCTCTCTCTCTCACACACACACGTTCGTCTCTCTCTCTCTCACACACGTTCGTCTCTCTCTCTCACACACACACGTTCGTCTCTCTCTCTCTCACACACGTTCGTCTCTCTCTCTCACACACACGTTCGTCTCTCTCTCTCACACACACGTTTGTCTTTCTCTCACACAAACGTTCGTCTCTCTCTCACACACACGTTCGTCTCTCTCTCTCACACACACGTTCGTCTCTCTCTCTCACACAAACGTTCGTCTCTCTCTCTCACACACATACGTTAGTCTCTCTCTCTCTCACACACACGTTCGTCTCTCTCTCTCTCACACACACGTTCGTCTCTCTCTCTCTCACGCACACGTTCATCTCTCTCTCTCACAAACACACGTTCTTCTCTCTCTCTCTCACACACGTTCGTCTCTCTCTCACACACATGTTCGTCTCTCTCTCTCTCACACATGTTCGTCTCTCTCTCACACACATGTTCGTCTCTCTCTCTCGCACACACACGTTCATCTCTCTCTCTTTCACACACACGTTCATCTCTCTCTCTCACACACACGTTCGTCTCTCTCTCTCTCGCACGCACGTTCGTCTCTCTCTCTCGCACACACATTCGTCTCTCTCTAACGCACACGTTCGTTTCTCTCTAACGCACACATTCATCTCTCTCTCTCGCGCACACGTTCGTCTCTCTCACTCTCGCACGCACGTTCGTCTCTTTCTCGCTCTCACACACACGTTCGTCTCTCTCTCTCTCTCGCACGCACGTTCGTCTCTTTCTCTCTCACACACACGTTCATCTCTCTCTCTCACACACACATTCGTCTCTCTCTCTCTCACACATTCGTCTCCCTCTCACACACACGTTTGTCTTTCTCTCACACACACTTTCGTCTCTCTCTCGCACACACGTTCGTCTCTCTCTCACACACACACGTTCGTCTCTCTCTCACTCACACACACGTTCGTCTCTCTCTCACTCACACACACGTTCGTCTCTCTCTCTCTCACACACACGTTCGTCTCTCTCTCTCTCACACACACGTTCATCTCTCTCTCTCACACACACACGTTCGTCTCTCTCTCTCACACACGTTCGTCTCTCTCTCTCACACACACACGTTCGTCTCTCTCTCTCTCACACACGTTCGTCTCTCTCTCTCACACACACGTTCGTCTCTCTCTCTCACACACACGTTTGTCTTTCTCTCACACTAACGTTCGTCTCTCTCTCACACACACGTTCGTCTCTCTCTCTCACACACACGTTCGTCTCTCTCTCTCACACAAACGTTCGTCTCTCTCTCTCACACACATACGTTCGTCTCTCTCACACTCACACACACGTTCGTCTCTCTCTCTCTCACACACACGTTCGTCTCTCTCTCTCTCACACACACGTTCATCTCTCTCTCTCACACACACACGTTCGTCTCTCTCTCTCTCACACACGTTCGTCTCTCTCTCTCACACACACACGTTCGTCTCTCTCTCTCTCACACACGTTCGTCTCTCTCTCTCACACACACGTTCGTCTCTCTCTCTCACACACACGTTTGTCTTTCTCTCACACAAACGTTCGTCTCTCTCTCACACACACGTTCGTCTCTCTCTCTCACACACACGTTCGTCTCTCTCTCTCACACAAACGTTCGTCTCTCTCTCTCACACACATACGTTAGTCTCTCTCTCTCTCACACACACGTTCGTCTCTCTCTCTCTCACACACACGTTCGTCTCTCTCTCTCTCACGCACACGTTCATCTCTCTCTCTCACAAACACACGTTCTTCTCTCTCTCTCACACACACGTTCGTCTCTCTCTCTCTCACACATGTTCGTCTCTCTCTCACACACATGTTCGTCTCTCTCTCTCGCACACACACGTTCATCTCTCTCTCTTTCACACACACGTTCATCTCTCTCTCTCACACACACGTTCGTCTCTCTCTCTCTCGCACGCACGTTCGTCTCTCTCTCTCGCACACACATTCGTCTCTCTCTAACGCACACGTTCGTTTCTCTCTAACGCACACATTCATCTCTCTCTCTCGCACACACGTTCGTCTCTCTCACTCTCGCACGCACGTTCGTCTCTTTCTCGCTCTCACACACACGTTCGTCTCTCTCTCTCTCTCGCACGCACGTTCGTCTCTTTCTCTCTCACACACACGTTCATCTCTCTCTCTCACACACACATTCGTCTCTCTCTCTCTCACACATTCGTCTCCCTCTCACACACACGTTTGTCTTTCTCTCACACACACTTTCGTGTCTCTCTCGCACACACGTTCGTCTCTCTCTCACACACACACGTTCGTCTCTCTCTCACTCACACACACGTTCGTCTCTCTCTCTCTCACACACACGTTCGTCTCTCTCTCTCTCACACACACGTTCATCTCTCTCTCTCACACACACACGTTCGTCTCTCTCTCTCTCACACACGTTCGTCTCTCTCTCTCACACACACACGTTCGTCTCTCTCTCTCTCACACACGTTCGTCTCTCTCTCTCACACACACGTTCGTCTCTCTCTCTCACACACACGTTTGTCTTTCTCTCACACTAACGTTCGTCTCTCTCTCACACACACGTTCGTCTCTCTCTCTCACACACACGTTCGTCTCTCTCTCTCACACAAACGTTCGTCTCTCTCTCTCACACACATACGTTAGTCTCTCTCTCTTTCACACACACGTTCGTCTCTCTCTCTCTCACACACACGTTCGTCTCTCTCTCTCTCACGCACACGTTCATCTCTCTCTCTCACAAACACACGTTCTTCTCTCTCTCTCTCACACACGTTCTTCTCTCTCTCACACACACGTTCGTCTCTCTCTCTCTCGCACACACGTTCGTCTCTCTCTCACACACACACGTTCGTCTCTCTCTCACTCACACACACGTTCGTCTCTCTCTCACTCACACACACGTTCGTCTCTCTCTCTCTCACACACACGTTCGTCTCTCTCTCTCTCACACACACGTTCATCTCTCTCTCTCACACACACACGTTCGTCTCTCTCTCTCTCACACACGTTCGTCTCTCTCTCTCACACACACACGTTCGTCTCTCTCTCTCTCACACACGTTCGTCTCTCTCTCTCACACACACGTTCGTCTCTCTCTCTCACACACACGTTCGTCTCTCTCTCTCACACAAACGTTCGTCTCTCTCTCTCACACACACACATTCGTCTCTCTCTCTCTCACACACACATTCGTCTCTCTCTCTCTCACAAACACATTCGTCTCTATCTCTCTCTCACACACACATTCATCTCTCTCTCTCACACACACATTCCTCTCACTCTCTCGCACACACACATTCGACTCTCTCTCTCTCACACACACTTTCGTCTCTCTCTCTCACACACACGTTCATCTCTCTCTCTCTCACACACACGTTCGTCTCTCTCTCTCTCACGCACACGTTCATCTCTATCTCTCACACACACACGTTCGTCTCACTCTCTCTCACACACATGTTCATCTCTCTCTCTCTCACACACGTTCGTCTCTCTCTCTCTCACACACACGTTCGTCTCTCTCTCTCTCTCACGCACACGTTCGTCTCTCTCTCACAACACATTTGTCTTTCTCTCACACAAACGTTCGTCTCTCTCTCACATGCACACAATCGTCTCTCTCACTCGCGCACACATTCGTCTCTCTTACTCTCTCTCGCACGCACTATCGTCTCTCTCTCTCACACACACACTTTCGTCTCTCTCTCTCTCACACACACGTTCGTCTCTCTCTCTCTCACACACACGTTCGTGTCTCTCTCTCACACACACATTCGTACCTCTCTCTCACACACACGTTCATCTCTCTCTCTCTCGCACGCACGTTCGTCTCTCTCTCACACACACATTCATCTCTCTCAAACGCACACGTTCGTCTCTCTCTAACGCACACATTCAACTCTCTCTCTCGCGCACACATTCGTCTCTCTCTCTCGCATGCACGTTCGTCTCTCTCTCGCTCTCACACACATGTTCGTCTCTCTCTCACACACACGTTCGTCTCTCTCACTCTCACACACACATTCGTCTCTCTCTCTCACACACACATTCGTCTCTCTCTCTCGCACGCACGTTCGTCTCTTTCTCTCACACACACGTTCGTACCTCTCTCTCACACACACGTTCGTCTCTCTCTAACGCACACGTTCGTCTCTCTCTCTCTCTCGCACACACTTTCGTCTCTCCCTCTCTCTCACACACACTTTCGTCTCTCTCTCTCTCTCTCGCACACACGTTCGTCTCTCTCTATCTCTCTCGCACACACGTTCGTCTCTCTCTCTCCCGCACACACGTTCGTCTCTTTCTCTCACACTCACGTTCGTACCTCTCTCTCACACACACGTTCGTCTCTCTCTCTCTCGCACGCACGTTCGTCTCTCTCTCTCGCACACACATTCGTCTCTCTCCAACGCACACGTTCGTCTGTCTCTAACGCACACATTCATCTCTCTCTCTCGCGCACACGTTCGTCTCTCTCACTCTCGCACGCACGTTCGTCTCTTTCTCGCTCTCAAACACACGTTCGTCTCTCTCTCTCCCTCGCACGCATGTTCGTCTCTTACTCTCTCACACACACGTTCGTCTCTCACTCTCACACACACATTCGTCTCTCTCTCTCTCACACATTCGTCTCCCTCTCACACACACTTTCGTCTCTCTCTCACACACACGTTCGTCTCTCTCTCACACACACACGTTCGTCTCTCTCTCTCCCACAAACGTTCGTCTCTCTCTCACACACACGTTCGTCTCATCTCTCACACACACGTTCGTCTCTCTCTCTCACACACACACGTTCGTCTCTCTCTCTCTCACACACACGTTCGTCTCTCTCTCTCACACACATACGTTCGTCTCTCTCTCTCTCACACACACGTTCGTCTCTCTCTCTCTCACACACACGTTTGTCTCTCTCTCTCACACACACGTTCATCTCTCTCTCTCACACACACACGTTCGTCTCTCTCTCTCACACACACACGTTCGTCTCTCTCTCTCCCGCACACACGTTCGTCTCTCTCTCTCACACACACGTTCGTCTCTCTCTCTCTCGCACGCACGTTCGTCTCTCTCTCTCGCACACACATTCGTCTCTCTCTAACGCACACGTTCGTTTCTCTCTAACGCACACATTCATCTCTCTTTCTCGCGCACACGTTCGTCTCTCTCACTCTCGCACGCACGTTTGTCTCTTTCTCGCTCTCACACACACGTTCGTCTCTCTCTCTCTCTCGCACGCACGTTCGTCTCTTTCTCTCTCACACACACGTTCATCTCTCTCTCTCACACACACATTCGTCTCTCTCTCTCTCACACATTCGTCTCCCTCTCACACACATTCATCTCTCTCTCACACACATTCGTCTCTCTCTCACACACACGTTTGTCTTTCTCTCACACACACTTTCGTCTCTCTCTCGCACACACGTTCGTCTCTCTCTCACACACACACGTTCGTCTCTCTCTCTCACACAAACGTCCGTCTCTCTCTCACACACACGTTCGTCTCTCTCTCTCACACACACACGTTCGTCTCTCTCTCACTCACACACACGTTCGTCTCTCTCTCTCTCACACACACGTTCGTCTCTCTCTCTCTCACACACACGTTCATCTCTCTCTCTCACACACACACGTTCGTCTCTCTCTCTCTCACACACGTTCGTCTCTCTCTCTCACACACACACGTTCGTCTCTCTCTCTCTCACACACGTTCGTCTCTCTCTCTCACACACACGTTCGTCTCTCTCTCTCACACACACGTTTGTCTTTCTCTCACACAAACGTTCGTCTCTCTCTCACACACACGTTCGTCTCTCTCTCTCACACACACGTTCGTCTCTCTCTCTCACACAAACGTTCGTCTCTCTCTCTCACACACATACGTTAGTCTCTCTCTCTCTCACACACACGTTCGTCTCTCTCTCTCTCACACACACGTTCGTCTCTCTCTCTCTCACGCACACGTTCATCTCTCTCTCTCACAAACACACGTTCTTCTCTCTCTCTCTCACACACGTTCGTCTCTCTCTCACACACATGTTCGTCTCTCTCTCTCTCACACATGTTCGTCTCTCTCTCACACACATGTTCGTCTCTCTCTCTCGCACACACACGTTCATCTCTCTCTCTTTCACACACACGTTCATCTCTCTCTCTCACACACACGTTCGTCTCTCTCTCTCTCGCACGCACGTTCGTCTCTCTCTCTCGCACACACATTCGTCTCTCTCTAACGCACACGTTCGTTTCTCTCTAACGCACACATTCATCTCTCTCTCTCGCGCACACGTTCGTCTCTCTCACTCTCGCACGCACGTTCGTCTCTTTCTCGCTCTCACACACACGTTCGTCTCTCTCTCTCTCTCGCACGCACGTTCGTCTCTTTCTCTCTCACACACACGTTCATCTCTCTCTCTCACACACACATTCGTCTCTCTCTCTCTCACACATTCGTCTCCCTCTCACACACACGTTTGTCTTTCTCTCACACACACTTTCGTCTCTCTCTCGCACACACGTTCGTCTCTCTCTCACACACACACGTTCGTCTCTCTCTCACTCACACACACGTTCGTCTCTCTCTCACTCACACACACGTTCGTCTCTCTCTCTCTCACACACACGTTCGTCTCTCTCTCTCTCACACACACGTTCATCTCTCTCTCTCACACACACACGTTCGTCTCTCTCTCTCACACACGTTCGTCTCTCTCTCTCACACACACACGTTCGTCTCTCTCTCTCTCACACACGTTCGTCTCTCTCTCTCACACACACGTTCGTCTCTCTCTCTCACACACACGTTTGTCTTTCTCTCACACTAACGTTCGTCTCTCTCTCACACACACGTTCGTCTCTCTCTCTCACACACACGTTCGTCTCTCTCTCTCACACAAACGTTCGTCTCTCTCTCTCACACACATACGTTCGTCTCTCTCACACTCACACACACGTTCGTCTCTCTCTCTCTCACACACACGTTCGTCTCTCTCTCTCTCACACACACGTTCATCTCTCTCTCTCACACACACACGTTCGTCTCTCTCTCTCTCACACACGTTCGTCTCTCTCTCTCACACACACACGTTCGTCTCTCTCTCTCTCACACACGTTCGTCTCTCTCTCTCACACACACGTTCGTCTCTCTCTCTCACACACACGTTTGTCTTTCTCTCACACAAACGTTCGTCTCTCTCTCACACACACGTTCGTCTCTCTCTCTCACACACACGTTCGTCTCTCTCTCTCACACAAACGTTCGTCTCTCTCTCTCACACACATACGTTAGTCTCTCTCTCTCTCACACACACGTTCGTCTCTCTCTCTCTCACACACACGTTCGTCTCTCTCTCTCTCACGCACACGTTCATCTCTCTCTCTCACAAACACACGTTCTTCTCTCTCTCTCACACACACGTTCGTCTCTCTCTCTCTCACACATGTTCGTCTCTCTCTCACACACATGTTCGTCTCTCTCTCTCGCACACACACGTTCATCTCTCTCTCTTTCACACACACGTTCATCTCTCTCTCTCACACACACGTTCGTCTCTCTCTCTCTCGCACGCACGTTCGTCTCTCTCTCTCGCACACACATTCGTCTCTCTCTAACGCACACGTTCGTTTCTCTCTAACGCACACATTCATCTCTCTCTCTCGCACACACGTTCGTCTCTCTCACTCTCGCACGCACGTTCGTCTCTTTCTCGCTCTCACACACACGTTCGTCTCTCTCTCTCTCTCGCACGCACGTTCGTCTCTTTCTCTCTCACACACACGTTCATCTCTCTCTCTCACACACACATTCGTCTCTCTCTCTCTCACACATTCGTCTCCCTCTCACACACACGTTTGTCTTTCTCTCACACACACTTTCGTGTCTCTCTCGCACACACGTTCGTCTCTCTCTCACACACACACGTTCGTCTCTCTCTCACTCACACACACGTTCGTCTCTCTCTCTCTCACACACACGTTCGTCTCTCTCTCTCTCACACACACGTTCATCTCTCTCTCTCACACACACACGTTCGTCTCTCTCTCTCTCACACACGTTCGTCTCTCTCTCTCACACACACACGTTCGTCTCTCTCTCTCTCACACACGTTCGTCTCTCTCTCTCACACACACGTTCGTCTCTCTCTCTCACACACACGTTTGTCTTTCTCTCACACTAACGTTCGTCTCTCTCTCACACACACGTTCGTCTCTCTCTCTCACACACACGTTCGTCTCTCTCTCTCACACAAACGTTCGTCTCTCTCTCTCACACACATACGTTAGTCTCTCTCTCTTTCACACACACGTTCGTCTCTCTCTCTCTCACACACACGTTCGTCTCTCTCTCTCTCACGCACACGTTCATCTCTCTCTCTCACAAACACACGTTCTTCTCTCTCTCTCTCACACACGTTCATCTCTCTCTCACACACACGTTCGTCTCTCTCTCTCTCGCACACACGTTCGTCTCTCTCTCACACACACACGTTCGTCTCTCTCTCACTCACACACACGTTCGTCTCTCTCTCACTCACACACACGTTCGTCTCTCTCTCTCTCACACACACGTTCGTCTCTCTCTCTCTCACACACACGTTCATCTCTCTCTCTCACACACACACGTTCGTCTCTCTCTCTCTCACACACGTTCGTCTCTCTCTCTCACACACACACGTTCGTCTCTCTCTCTCTCACACACGTTCGTCTCTCTCTCTCACACACACGTTCGTCTCTCTCTCTCACACACACGTTCGTCTCTCTCTCTCACACAAACGTTCGTCTCTCTCTCTCACACACATACGTTCGTCTCTCTCTCACTCACACACACGTTCGTCTCTCTCTCTCTCACACACACGTTCGTCTCTCTCTCTCTCACACACACGTTCATCTCTCTCTCTCACACACACACGTTCGTCTCTCTCTCTCTCACACACGTTCGTCTCTCTCTCTCACACACACACGTTCGTCTCTCTCTCTCTCACACACGTTCGTCTCTCTCTCTCACACACACGTTCGTCTCTCTCTCTCACACACACGTTTGTCTTTCTCTCACACAAACGTTCGTCTCTCTCTCACACACACGTTCGTCTCTCTCTCTCACACACACGTTCGTCTCTCTCTCTCACACAAACGTTCGTCTCTCTCTCTCACACACATACGTTAGTCTCTCTCTCTCTCACACACACGTTCGTCTCTCTCTCTCTCACACACACGTTCGTCTCTCTCTCTCTCACGCACACGTTCATCTCTCTCTCTCACAAACACACGTTCTTCTCTCTCTCTCACACACACGTTCGTCTCTCTCTCTCTCACACATGTTCGTCTCTCTCTCACACACATGTTCGTCTCTCTCTCTCGCACACACACGTTCATCTCTCTCTCTTTCACACACACGTTCATCTCTCTCTCTCACACACACATTCGTCTCTCTCTCACACACACGTTTGTCTTTCTCTCACACACACTTTCGTCTCTCTCTCACACACACGTTCGTCTCTCTCTCACATACACACGTTCGTCTCTCTCTCTCGCACACACATTCGTCTCTCTCTAACGCACACGTTCGTTTCTCTCTAACGCACACATTCATCTCTCTCTCTCGCGCACACGTTCGTCTCTCTCACTCTCGCACGCACGTTCGTCTCTTTCTCGCTCTCACACACACGTTCGTCTCTCTCTCTCTCTCGCACGCACGTTCGTCTCTTTCTCTCTCACACACACGTTCATCTCTCTCTCTCACACACACATTCGTCTCTCTCTCTCTCACACATTCGTCTCCCTCTCACACACACGTTTGTCTTTCTCTCACACACACTTTCGTCTCTCTCTCGCACACACGTTCGTCTCTCTCTCACACACACACGTTCGTCTCTCTCTCACTCACACACACGTTCGTCTCTCTCTCTCTCACACACACGTTCGTCTCTCTCTCTCTCACACACACGTTCATCTCTCTCTCTCACACACACACGTTCGTCTCTCTCTCTCTCACACACGTTCGTCTCTCTCTCTCACACACACACGTTCGTCTCTCTCTCTCTCACACACGTTCGTCTCTCTCTCTCACACACACGTTCGTCTCTCTCTCTCACACACACGTTTGTCTTTCTCTCACACTAACGTTCGTCTCTCTCTCACACACACGTTCGTCTCTCTCTCTCACACACACGTTCGTCTCTCTCTCTCACACAAACGTTCGTCTCTCTCTCTCACACACATACGTTAGTCTCTCTCTCTTTCACACACACGTTCGTCTCTCTCTCTCTCACACACACGTTCGTCTCTCTCTCTCTCACGCACACGTTCATCTCTCTCTCTCACAAACACACGTTCTTCTCTCTCTCTCTCACACACGTTCGTCTCTCTCTCACACACACGTTCGTCTCTCTCTCTCACACACACACGTTCGTCTCTCTCTCACTCACACACACGTTCGTCTCTCTCTCTCTCACACACACGTTCGTCTCTCTCTCTCTCACACACACGTTCATCTCTCTCTCTCACACACACGTTCGTCTCTCTCTCTCTCACACACGTTCGTCTCTCTCTCTCACACACACACGTTCGTCTCTCTCTCTCTCACACACGTTCGTTTCTCTCTCTCACAGACACGTTCGTCTCTCTCTCACACTCACGTTTGTCTTTCTCTCACACAAACGTTCCTCTCTCTCTCACACACACGTTCATCTCTCTCTCTCACACACACGTTCGTCTCTCTCTCTCTCACACACACGTTCATCTCTCTCTCTCTCTCACACACGTTCATCTCTCTCTCACACACACGTTCGTCTCTCTCTCTCACACACACGTTCGTCTCTCTCTCTCTCACACACACGCACGTCTCTCTCTCTCTCACAGACACGTTCATTTCTCTCTCTCTCACAGACAAGATTGGTCTCTCTCTCTCTCCAACATGTTCGTCTCTCTCTCACACACACGTTTGTCTTTCTCTCACTCAAACTTTCGTCTCTCTCTCACACAAACGTTCGTCTCTCTCTCACACACACGTTTGTCTTTCTCTCACTCAAACTTTCGTCTCTCTCTCACACACACATTCGTCTCTCTCTCACACACACATTCATCTCTATATTTCTGACACACACATTCGTCTCTCTCTCGCACACGCATTCGTCTCTCTCATGCACACACATTCGTCTCTCTCATGCACGCGCACATTCGTCTCTCTCTCACACACATTCCTCTCTCTCACGTGCACACGTTCGTTCTCTCTTTCGCGCACACGTTCGTCTCTCTCTCTCGCGCACACGTTCGTCTCTCTCGCGCACACGTTCGTCTCTCTCTCCCGCGCACACGTTGGACTCTGTCTCTCGCGCACACGTTCGTCTCTCTCTCTCGCGCACACGTTCGTCTCTCTCTCTCGCGCACATGTTCGTCTGTCTCTCTGTCACACACGTTCGTCTCTCTCTCTCTCACACACACGTTCGTCTCTCTCTCTCTCACACACACCATCGTCACCCTCTCACACACATTCGTCTCCCTCTCACACACATTGTCTCCCTCTCACACACATTCGTCTCCCTCTCACACACATTCGTCTCCCTCTCACACACATTCGTCCCCCTCTAACACACATTCTTCTCCCTCTCACACATATTCGTCTCTCTCTCAAACACACACACACACACACACATTCGTCTCTCTCTCTCCTGGACACAAGTTCGTCACTCTCTCTCTCACACAAACGTTCGTCTCTCTCTCACACACACACACACACACACACATTCGTCTCTCTCACACCCACATTCGTCTCTCTCTCTCTCACACACACCTTCGTCTCTCTCTCTCTCACACACAGGTTCGTCTCTCTCTGTCTCACACACACACGTTCGTCTCTCTCTCTCTCACACACACGTTCATCTCTCTCTCTCACACACACACGTTCGTCTCTCTCTCTCTCACAGACGTTCGTCTCTCTCTCTCACACACACACGTTCGTCTCTCGCCCTCTCACACTCATTTCTTTCTCTCTCTCACACACACGTTCGTCTCTCTCTCACACACGTTTGTCTTTCTCTCACACAAACGTTCGTCTCTCTCTCACACACACGTTCGTCTCTCTCTCTCACACACACGTTTGTCTCTCTCTCTCACACACATACGTTCGTCTCTCTCTCTCTCACACACACGTTCGTCTCTCTCTCTCTCACACACACGTTCGTCTCTCTCTCTCTCACACACACATTCATCTCTCTCTCTCACACACACGTTCGTCTCTCTCACACACACACGTTCGTCTCTCTCTCTCCCGCACACACGTTCATCTCTTTCTCTCACACACACGTTCGTACCTCTCTCTCACACACACGTTCGTCTCTCTCTCTCTCGCACACACGTTCGTCTCTCTCTCTCGCACACACATTCGTCTCTCTCTAACGCACACGTTCGTTTCTCTCTAACGCACACATTCATCTCTCTCTCTCGCGCACACGTTCGTCTCTCTCACTCTCGCACGCACGTTTGTCTCTTTCTCACTCTCACACACACGTTCGTCTCTCTCTCTCTCTCGCACGCACGTTCGTCTCTTTCTCTCTCACACACACGTTCGTCTCTCTCTCTCACACACACATTCGTCTCTCTCTCTCTCACACATTCGTCTCCCTCTCACACACATTCGTCTCTCTCTCACACACATTCGTCTCTCTCTCACACACACGTTTGTCTTTCTCTCACACACACTTTCGTCTCTCTCTCACACACACGTTCGTCTCTCTCTCACATACACACGTTCGTCTCTCTCTCTCACACAAACGTTCGTCTCTCTCTCTCACACACACGTTCGTCTCTCTCTCTCACACACACGTTCGTCTCTCTCTCTCACACACACACGTTCGTCTCTCTCTCACTCACACACACGTTCGTCTCCCTCTCTCTCACACACACGTTCGTCTCTCTCTCTCACACACACGTTCATCTCTCTCTCTCACACACACACGTTCGTCTCTCTCTCTCTCACACACGTTCGTCTCTCTCTCTCACACACACACGTTCATCTCTCTCTCTCTCACACACGTTCGTCTCTCTCTCTCTCACACACACGTTCGTCTCTCTCTCACACACACGTTTTCTTTCTCTCACACAAACGTTCGTCTCTCTCTCACACACACGTTCGTCTCTCTCTCTAGCACACACGTTCGTCTCTCTCTCTCACACACACGTTCGTCTCTCTCTCTCACACACATACGTTAGTCTCTCTCTCTCTCACACACACGTTCGTCTCTCTCTCTCTCACACACACGTTCATCTCTCTCTCTCACACACACGTTCGTCTCTCCCTCTCACACGCACATGTTCGTCTCTCTCTCTCTCACACACGTTCATCTCTCTCTCACACACACGTCCGTCTCTCTCTCTCACACACACGTTCGTCTCTCTCTCTCACAAACATACGTTCGTCTCTCTCTCTCTCACACACACGTTCGTCTCTCTCTCTCTCACACACACGTTCGTCTCTCTCTCTCTCACACACACGTTCATCTCTCTCTCTCTCACAGACACGTTCGTCTCTCTCTCTCTCCAACACGTTCGTCTCTCTCTCACACACACGTTTGTCTTTCTCTCACACAAACGTTCGTCTCTCTCTCACACACACGTTCGTCTCTCTCTCTCTCACACACACGTTTGTCTCTCTCACACACACGTTCGTCTCTCTCTCTCTCACACACACGTTCGTCTCTCTCTCACAAACACGTTTGTCTCTCTCTCACACAAACTTTCGTCTCTCTCTCACACACACATTCGTCTCTCTCTCACACACACACACGTTCGTCTCTCTCTCTCACACAAACGTTCGTCTCTCTCTCGCACACACCTTCGTCTCTCTCTCTCTCTCACACACACACGTTCGGCTTTCTCTCTCTCACACACACGTTCGTCTCTCTCTCTCTCACACACACGTTCGTCTCTCTCTCTCTCACACACATGTTCATCTCTCTCTCTCACACACACACGTTCATCTCTCTCTCTCACACACGTTCGTGTCTCTCTCACACACACGTTTGTCTTTCTCTCACACAAACTTTCGTCTCTCTCTCACACACACGTTCGTCTCTCTCCCTCACACACACGGTCGTCTCTCTCCCTCACACACACGGTCGTCTCTCTCTCTCTCTCACGCACACGTTCGTCTCTCTCTCACACACACGTTTGTCTTTCTCTCACTCAAACTTTCGTCTCTCTCTCACACACACATTCGTCTCTCTCTCACACACACATTCATCTCTATATTTCTGACACACACATTCGTCTCTCTCTCGCACACGCATTCGTCTCTCTCATGCACACACATTCGTCTCTCTCATGCACGCACACATTCGTCTCTCTCTAACACACATTCCTCTCTCTCTCACGTGCACACGTTCGTTCTCTCTTTCGCGCACACGTTCGTCTCTCTCTCTCTCGCACACGTTCGTCTCACTCTCTCGCGCACACGTTCGTCTCTCTCTCTGTCACACACGTTGTCTCTCTCTCTCTCACACACACGTTCGTCTCTCTCTCTCTCACACACACCATCGTCACCCTCTCACACACATTCGTCTCCCTCTCACACACATTGTCTCCCTCTCACACACATTCGTCTCCCTCTCACACACATTCGTCTCCCTCTCACACACATTCGTCCCCCTCTCACACACATTCGTCTCCCTCTCACACATATTCGTCTCTCTCTCAAACACACACACACACACACACACATTCGTCTCTCTCTCTCCTGGACACAAGTTCGTCACTCTCTCTCTCACACAAACGTTCATCTCTCTCTCTCACACACACACACACACACATTCTTCTCTCTCACACCCACATTCGTCTCTCTCTCTCTCACACACACCTTCGTCTCTCTCTCTCTCACACACACACGTTCGTCTCTCTCTCTCTCTCACACAAACGTTCGTCTCTCTCTCTCTCACACAAACGTTCGTCTCTATCTCTCTCACACAAACGTTCGTCTCTCTCTCACACACACGTTCATCTCTCTCTCACACACACACGTTCGTCTCTCTCTCTCTCACACACGTTCGTCTCTCTCTCTCACACACACACGTTCGTCTCTCTCTCTCTCACACACGTTCGTTTCTCTCTCTCTCACACACGTTCGTCTCTCTCTCTCTCACACACGTTCGTCTCTCTCTCACACACACGTTGGTCTTTCTCTCACACAAACGTTCGTCTCTCTCTCACACACACGTTCGTCTCTCTCTCACACACACGTTCGTCTCTCTCTCTCACACACACGTTCGTCTCTCTCTCTCTCACACTCGTTTGTTTCTCTCTCTCTCACACTCGTTTGTTTCTCTCTCTCACACACACATTCGTCTCTCTCTCACACACACGTTTGTCTTTCTCCCACACAAACGTTCGTCTCTCTCTCACACACACGTTCGTCTCTCTCTCTCACACACACGTTCGTCTCTCTCTCTCACACACATACGTTCGTCTCTCTCTCTCTCACACACACGTTCGTCTCTCTCTCTCTCACACACACGTTCGTCTCTCTCTCTCACACACACGTTCATCTCTCTCTCTCACACACACACGTTCGTCTCTCTCTCACACACACACGTTCGTCTCTCTCTCTCCCGCACACACGTTCGTCTCTTTCTCTCACACACACGTTCGTACCTCTCTCTCACACACACGTTCGTCTCTCTCTCTCTCGCACGCACGTTCGTCTCTCTCTCTCGCACACACATTCGTCTCTCTCTAACGCACACGTTCGTCTCTCTCTAACGCAC
Organism: Carcharodon carcharias; assembly: GCF_017639515.1. Classification (NCBI taxonomy): domain Eukaryota; kingdom Metazoa; phylum Chordata; class Chondrichthyes; order Lamniformes; family Lamnidae; genus Carcharodon; species Carcharodon carcharias. Next base: position 26,786,476 of record NC_054507.1, on the reverse strand, counting down.
ACATTCATCTCTCTCTCTCACGCACACGTTCGTCTTTCTCACTCTCGCACACACGTTCGTCTCTTTCTCGCTCTCACACACACGTTCGTCTCTCTCTCTCTCTCGCACGCACGTTCGTCTCTTTCTCTCTCACACACACGTTCGTCTCTCTCTCTCACACACACACGTTCGTCTCTCTCTCACACACATGTTCATCTCTCTCTCTCACACACACACGTTCGTCTCTCTCTCTCACACACGTTCGTGTCTCTCTCACACACACGTTTGTCTTTCTCTCACACAAACGTTCGTCTCTCTCTCACACACACGTTCGTCTCTCTCTCTCTCTCACCCACGTTCGTCTCTCTCTCACACACATGTTTGTCTTTCTCTCACTCAAACTTTCGTCTCTCTCTCACACACACATTCGTCTCTCTCTCACACACACATTCATCTCTATATTTCTGACACACACATTCGTCTCTCTCTCGCACACGCATTCGTCTCTCTCATGCACACACATTCGTCTCTCTCATGCACGCACACATTCGTCTCTCTCTCACACACATTCCTCTCTCTCTCACGTGCACACGTTCGTTCTCTCTTTCGTGCACACGTTCGTCTCTCTCTCTCGCGCACACGTTCGTCTCTCTCTCTCGCGCACACGTTCGTCTCTCTCTCTCGCGCACACGTTCGTCTGTCTCTCGCGCACACGTTCGTCTCTCTCTCTCGCGCACACGTTCGTCTCTCTCTCTGTCACACACGTTCGTCTCTCTCTCTCTCACACACCCGATCGTCACTCTCTCTCTCACACACACCATCGTCACCCTCTCACACACATTCGTCTTCCTCTCACACACATTGTCTCCCTCTCACACACATTCGTCTCCCTCTCACACACATTCGTCTCCCTCTCACACACATTCGTCTCCCTCTCACACACATTCGTCCCCCTCTCACACACATTCGTCTCCCTCTCACACATATTCGTCTCTCTCTCAAACACACACACACACACACACATTCGTCTCTCTCTCTCCTGGACACAAGTTCGTCACTCTCTCTCTCACACAAACGTTCGTCTCTCTCTCACACACACACACACACACACACATTCGTCTCTCTCACACCCACATTCGTCTCTCTCTCTCTCACACACACCTTCGTCTCTCTCTCTCACACACAGGTTCTTCTCTCTCTGTCTCACACACACACGTTCGTCTCTCTCTCTCTCACACACACGTTCATCTCTCTCTCTCACACACACACGTTCGTCTCTCTCTCTCTCACAGACGTTCGTCTCTCTCTCTCACACACACACGTTCGTCTCTCGCCCTCTCACACTCATTTCTTTCTCTCTCTCACACACACGTTCGTCTCTCTCTCACACACGTTTGTCTTTCTCTCACACAAACGTTCGTCTCTCTCTCACACACACGTTCGTCTCTCTCTCTCACACACACGTTTGTCTCTCTCTCTCACACACATACGTTCGTCTCTCTCTCTCTCACACACACGTTCGTCTCTCTCTCTCTCACACACACGTTCGTCTCTCTCTCTCTCACACACACATTCATCTCTCTCTCTCACACACACGTTCGTCTCTCTCACACACACACGTTCGTCTCTCTCTCTCCCGCACACACGTTCATCTCTTTCTCTCACACACACGTTCGTACCTCTCTCTCACACACACGTTCGTCTCTCTCTCTCTCGCACACACGTTCGTCTCTCTCTCTCGCACACACATTCGTCTCTCTCTAACGCACACGTTCGTTTCTCTCTAACGCACACATTCATCTCTCTCTCTCGCGCACACGTTCGTCTCTCTCACTCTCGCACGCACGTTTGTCTCTTTCTCACTCTCACACACACGTTCGTCTCTCTCTCTCTCTCGCACGCACGTTCGTCTCTTTCTCTCTCACACACACGTTCGTCTCTCTCTCTCACACACACATTCGTCTCTCTCTCTCTCACACATTCGTCTCCCTCTCACACACATTCGTCTCTCTCTCACACACATTCGTCTCTCTCTCACACACACGTTTGTCTTTCTCTCACACACACTTTCGTCTCTCTCTCACACACACGTTCGTCTCTCTCTCACATACACACGTTCGTCTCTCTCTCTCGCACACACATTCGTCTCTCTCTAACGCACACGTTCGTTTCTCTCTAACGCACACATTCATCTCTCTCTCTCGCGCACACGTTCGTCTCTCTCACTCTCGCACGCACGTTTGTCTCTTTCTCACTCTCACACACACGTTCGTCTCTCTCTCTCTCTCGCACGCACGTTCGTCTCTTTCTCTCTCACACACACGTTCGTCTCTCTCTCTCACACACACATTCGTCTCTCTCTCTCTCACACATTCGTCTCCCTCTCACACACATTCGTCTCTCTCTCACACACATTCGTCTCTCTCTCACACACACGTTTGTCTTTCTCTCACACACACTTTCGTCTCTCTCTCACACACACGTTCGTCTCTCTCTCACATACACACGTTCGTCTCTCTCTCTCACACAAACGTTCGTCTCTCTCTCTCACACACACGTTCGTCTCTCTCTCTCACACACACGTTCGTCTCTCTCTCTCACACACACACGTTCGTCTCTCTCTCACTCACACACACGTTCGTCTCCCTCTCTCTCACACACACGTTCGTCTCTCTCTCTCACACACACGTTCATCTCTCTCTCTCACACACACACGTTCGTCTCTCTCTCTCACACACGTTCGTCTCTCTCTCTCACACACACACGTTCATCTCTCTCTCTCTCACACACGTTCGTCTCTCTCTCTCTCACACACACGTTCGTCTCTCTCTCACACACACGTTTTCTTTCTCTCACACAAACGTTCGTCTCTCTCTCACACACACGTTCGTCTCTCTCTCTAGCACACACGTTCGTCTCTCTCTCTCACACACACGTTCGTCTCTCTCTCTCACACACATACGTTAGTCTCTCTCTCTCTCACACACACGTTCGTCTCTCTCTCTCTCACACACACGTTCATCTCTCTCTCTCACACACACGTTCGTCTCTCCCTCTCACACGCACATGTTCGTCTCTCTCTCTCTCACACACGTTCATCTCTCTCTCACACACACGTCCGTCTCTCTCTCTCACACACACGTTCGTCTCTCTCTCTCACAAACATACGTTCGTCTCTCTCTCTCTCACACACACGTTCGTCTCTCTCTCTCTCACACACACGTTCGTCTCTCTCTCTCTCACACACACGTTCATCTCTCTCTCTCTCACAGACACGTTCGTCTCTCTCTCTCTCCAACACGTTCGTCTCTCTCTCACACACACGTTTGTCTTTCTCTCACACAAACGTTCGTCTCTCTCTCACACACACGTTCGTCTCTCTCTCTCTCACACACACGTTTGTCTCTCTCACACACACGTTCGTCTCTCTCTCTCTCACACACACGTTCGTCTCTCTCTCACAAACACGTTTGTCTCTCTCTCACACAAACTTTCGTCTCTCTCTCACACACACATTCGTCTCTCTCTCACACACACACACGTTCGTCTCTCTCTCTCACACAAACGTTCGTCTCTCTCTCGCACACACCTTCGTCTCTCTCTCTCTCTCACACACACACGTTCGGCTTTCTCTCTCTCACACACACGTTCGTCTCTCTCTCTCTCACACACACGTTCGTCTCTCTCTCTCTCACACACATGTTCATCTCTCTCTCTCACACACACACGTTCATCTCTCTCTCTCACACACGTTCGTGTCTCTCTCACACACACGTTTGTCTTTCTCTCACACAAACTTTCGTCTCTCTCTCACACACACGTTCGTCTCTCTCCCTCACACACACGGTCGTCTCTCTCCCTCACACACACGGTCGTCTCTCTCTCTCTCTCACGCACACGTTCGTCTCTCTCTCACACACACGTTTGTCTTTCTCTCACTCAAACTTTCGTCTCTCTCTCACACACACATTCGTCTCTCTCTCACACACACATTCATCTCTATATTTCTGACACACACATTCGTCTCTCTCTCGCACACGCATTCGTCTCTCTCATGCACACACATTCGTCTCTCTCATGCACGCACACATTCGTCTCTCTCTAACACACATTCCTCTCTCTCTCACGTGCACACGTTCGTTCTCTCTTTCGCGCACACGTTCGTCTCTCTCTCTCTCGCACACGTTCGTCTCACTCTCTCGCGCACACGTTCGTCTCTCTCTCTGTCACACACGTTGTCTCTCTCTCTCTCACACACACGTTCGTCTCTCTCTCTCTCACACACACCATCGTCACCCTCTCACACACATTCGTCTCCCTCTCACACACATTGTCTCCCTCTCACACACATTCGTCTCCCTCTCACACACATTCGTCTCCCTCTCACACACATTCGTCCCCCTCTCACACACATTCGTCTCCCTCTCACACATATTCGTCTCTCTCTCAAACACACACACACACACACACACATTCGTCTCTCTCTCTCCTGGACACAAGTTCGTCACTCTCTCTCTCACACAAACGTTCATCTCTCTCTCTCACACACACACACACACACATTCTTCTCTCTCACACCCACATTCGTCTCTCTCTCTCTCACACACACCTTCGTCTCTCTCTCTCTCACACACAGGTTCGTCTCTCTCTGTCTCACACACACACGTTCGTCTCTCTCTCTCTCTCACACAAACGTTCGTCTCTCTCTCTCTCACACAAACGTTCGTCTCTATCTCTCTCACACAAACGTTCGTCTCTCTCTCACACACACGTTCATCTCTCTCTCACACACACACGTTCGTCTCTCTCTCTCTCACACACGTTCGTCTCTCTCTCTCACACACACACGTTCGTCTCTCTCTCTCTCACACACGTTCGTTTCTCTCTCTCTCACACACGTTCGTCTCTCTCTCTCTCACACACGTTCGTCTCTCTCTCACACACACGTTGGTCTTTCTCTCACACAAACGTTCGTCTCTCTCTCACACACACGTTCGTCTCTCTCTCACACACACGTTCGTCTCTCTCTCTCACACACACGTTCGTCTCTCTCTCTCTCACACTCGTTTGTTTCTCTCTCTCTCACACTCGTTTGTTTCTCTCTCTCACACACACATTCGTCTCTCTCTCACACACACGTTTGTCTTTCTCCCACACAAACGTTCGTCTCTCTCTCACACACACGTTCGTCTCTCTCTCTCACACACACGTTCGTCTCTCTCTCTCACACACATACGTTCGTCTCTCTCTCTCTCACACACACGTTCGTCTCTCTCTCTCTCACACACACGTTCGTCTCTCTCTCTCACACACACGTTCATCTCTCTCTCTCACACACACACGTTCGTCTCTCTCTCACACACACACGTTCGTCTCTCTCTCTCCCGCACACACGTTCGTCTCTTTCTCTCACACACACGTTCGTACCTCTCTCTCACACACACGTTCGTCTCTCTCTCTCTCGCACGCACGTTCGTCTCTCTCTCTCGCACACACATTCGTCTCTCTCTAACGCACACGTTCGTCTCTCTCTAACGCACACATTCATCTCTCTCTCTCACGCACACGTTCGTCTTTCTCACTCTCGCACACACGTTCGTCTCTTTCTCGCTCTCACACACACGTTCGTCTCTCTCTCTCTCTCGCACGCACGTTCGTCTCTTTCTCTCTCACACACACGTTCGTCTCTCTCTCTCACACACACACGTTCGTCTCTCTCTCACACACATGTTCATCTCTCTCTCTCACACACACACGTTCGTCTCTCTCTCTCACACACGTTCGTGTCTCTCTCACACACACGTTTGTCTTTCTCTCACACAAACGTTCGTCTCTCTCTCACACACACGTTCGTCTCTCTCTCTCTCTCACCCACGTTCGTCTCTCTCTCACACACATGTTTGTCTTTCTCTCACTCAAACTTTCGTCTCTCTCTCACACACACATTCGTCTCTCTCTCACACACACATTCATCTCTATATTTCTGACACACACATTCGTCTCTCTCTCGCACACGCATTCGTCTCTCTCATGCACACACATTCGTCTCTCTCATGCACGCACACATTCGTCTCTCTCTCACACACATTCCTCTCTCTCTCACGTGCACACGTTCGTTCTCTCTTTCGTGCACACGTTCGTCTCTCTCTCTCGCGCACACGTTCGTCTCTCTCTCTCGCGCACACGTTCGTCTCTCTCTCTCGCGCACACGTTCGTCTGTCTCTCGCGCACACGTTCGTCTCTCTCTCTCGCGCACACGTTCGTCTCTCTCTCTGTCACACACGTTCGTCTCTCTCTCTCTCACACACCCGTTCGTCACTCTCTCTCTCACACACACCATCGTCACCCTCTCACACACATTCGTCTTCCTCTCACACACATTGTCTCCCTCTCACACACATTCGTCTCCCTCTCACACACATTCGTCTCCCTCTCACACACATTCGTCTCCCTCTCACACACATTCGTCCCCCTCTAACACACATTCGTCTCCCTCTCACACATATTCGTCTCTCTCTCAAACACACACACACACACACACATTCGTCTCTCTCTCTCCTGGACACAAGTTCGTCACTCTCTCTCTCACACAAACGTTCATCTCTCTCTCTCACACACACACACACACACACACATTCGTCTCTCTCACACCCACATTCGTCTCTCTCTCTCTCACACACACCTTCGTCTCTCTCTCTCTCACACACAGGTTCGTCTCTCTCTGTCTCACACACACACGTTCGTCTCTCTCTCTCTCTCACACAAACGTTCGTCTCTCTCTCTCTCACACAAACGTTCGTCTCTATCTCTCTCACACAAACGTTTGTCTCTCTCTCACACACACGTTCATCTCTCTCTCTCACACACACGTTCGTCTCTCTCTCTCTCACACACGTTCGTCTCTCCCTCTCACACACACACGTTCGTCTCTCTCTCTCTCACACACGTTCGTTTCTCTCTCTCTCACACACGTTCGTCTCTCTCTCACACACACGTTTTACTTTCTCTCACACAAACGTTCGTCTCTCTCTCACACACACGTTCGTCTCTCTCTCTCACACACACGTTCGTCTCTCTCTCTCTCACACACACGTTCGTCTCTCTCTCTCTCACACACACGTTCGTCTCTCTCTCTCTCACACACGTTCGTCTCTCTCTCACACACATGTTCGTCTCTCTCTCTCTCACACACACCTTCGTCTCTCTCTCTCTCACACACAGGTTCGTCTCTCTCTGTCTCACACACACACGTTCGTCTCTCTCTCTCTCTCACACAAACGTTCGTCTCTCTCTCTCACACAAACGTTCGTCTCTATCTCTCTCACACACACGTTCGTCTCTCTCTCTCTCACACACGTTCGTCTCTCTCTCTCACACACACACGTTCGTCTCTCTCTCTCTCACACACGTTCGTTTCTCTCTCTCTCACACACGTTCGTCTCTCTCTCACACACACGTTTGTCTTTCTCTCACACAAACGTTCGTCTCTCTCTCACACACACGTTCGTCTCTCTCTCTCACACACACGTTCGTCTCTCTCTCTCACACACACACGTTCGTCTCTCTCTCTCTCACACACGTTCGTCTCTCTCTCTCACACACACACGTTCGTCTCTCTCTCTCTCACACTCGTTTGTTTCTCTCTCTCACACACACGTTCGTCTCTCTCTCACACACACGTTTGTCTTTCTCCCACACAAACGTTCGTCTCTCTCTCACACACACGTTCGTCTCTCTCTCTCACACACACGTTCGTCTCTCTCTCTCACACACATACGTTCGTCTCTCTCTCTCTCACACACACGTTCGTCTCTCTCTCTCACACACGTTCGTCTCTCTCTCTCACACACACGTTCATCTCTCTCTCTCACACACACACGTTCGTCTCTCTCTCACACACACACGTTCGTCTCTTTCTCTCACACACACGTTCGTACCTCTCGCTCACACACACGTTCGTCTCTCTCTCTCTCGCACGCACGTCCGTCTCTCTCTCTCGCACACACATTCGTCTCTCTCTAACGCACACGTTCGTCTCTCTCTAACGCACACATTCATCTCTCTCTCTCGCGCACACGTTCGTCTTTCTCACTCTCGCACGCACGTTCGTCTCTTTCTCGCTCTCACACACACGTTCGTCTCTCTCTCTCTCTCGCACGCATGTTCGTCTCTTTCTCTCTCACACCCACGTTCGTCTCTCTCTCTCACACACACACGTTCGTCTCTCTCTCTCTCACACACATGTTCATCTCTCTCTCACACACACACGTTCGTCTCTCTCTCTCACACACGTTCGTGTCTCTCTCACACACACGTTTGTCTTTCTCTCACACAAACGTTCGTCTCTCTCTCACACACACGTTCGTCTCTCTCTCACACACACGTTCGTCTCTCTCTCTCTCACACACACGTTCGTCTCTCTCCCTCACACACACGGTCGTCTCTCTCTCTCTCTCACCCACGTTCGTCTCTCTCTCACACACACTTTTGTCTTTCTCTCACTCAAACTTTCGTCTCTCTCTCACACACACATTCGTCTCTCTCTCACACACACATTCATCTCTATATTTCTGACACACACATTCGTCTCTCTCTCGCACACGCATTCGTCTCTCTCATGCACACACATTCGTCTCTCTCACACACGCACACATTCGTCTCTCTCTCACACACATTCCTCTCTCTCTCACGTGCACACGTTCGTTCTCTCTTTCGCGCACACGTTCGTCTCTCTCTCTCGCGCACACGTTCGTCTCTCTCGCGCACACGTTCGTCTCTCTCTCCCGCGCACACGTTGGACTCTGTCTCTCGCACACACGTTCGTCTCTCTCTCTCGCGCACACGTTCGTCTCTCTCTCTCGCGCACACGTTTGTCTCTCTCTCTGTCACACACGTTCGTCTCTCTCTCTCTCACAGACACGTTCGTCTCTCTCTCTCTCACACACACCATCGTCACCCTCTCACACACATTCGTCTTCCTCTCACACACATTGTCTCCCTCTCACACACATTCGTCTCCCTCTCACACACATTCGTCTCCCTCTCACACACATTCGTCCCCCTCTAACACACATTCGTCTCCCTCTCACACATATTCGTCTCTCTCTCAAACACACACACACACACACACATTCGTCTCTCTCTCTCCTGGACACAAGTTCGTCACTCTCTCTCTCACACAAACGTTCGTCTCTCTCTCACACACACACACACACACACACACACATTCGTCTCTCTCACACCCACATTCGTCTCTCTCTCTCTCACACACACCTTCGTCTCTCTCTCTCTCACACACAGGTTCGTCTCTCTCTGTCTCACACACACACGTTCGTCTCTCTCTCTCTCTCACACAAACGTTCGTCTCTATCTCTCTCACACAAACGTTCGTCTCTCTCTCACACACACGTTCATCTCTCTCTCTCACACACACGTTCGTCTCTCTCTCTCTCACACATGTTCGTCTCTCTCTCTCTCACACACACACGTTCGTCTCTCTCTCTCTCACACACGTTCGTTTCTCTCTCTCTCACACACGTTCGTCTCTCTCTCACACACACGTTTTACTTTCTCTCACACAAACGTTCGTCTCTCTCTCACACACACGTTCGTCTCTCTCCCTCACACACACATTCGTCTCTCTCTCTCTCACACACACGTTCGTCTCTCTCCCTCACACACACGTTCGTCTCTCTCTCTCTCACACACACGTTCGTCTCTCTCTCTCTCACACACACGTTCGTCTCTCTCTCTCTCACACACACGTTCGTCTCTCTCTCTCTCACACACACGTTCGTCTCTCTCTCTCTCACACACGTTCATCTCTCTCTCACACACACGTTCATCTCTCTCTCTCTCACACACGTTCGTCTCTCTCACACACACACGTTCGTCTCTCTCTCTCGCACACACACGTTCGTCTCTCTCTCTCTCACACACACGTTCATCTCTCTCTCTCACACACACACGTTCGTCTCTCTCTCTCTCACACACGTTCGTCTCTCTCTCTCACACACACACGTTCGTCTCTCTCTCTCTCACACTCGTTTGTTTCTCTCTCTCACACACACGTTCGTCTCTCTCTCACACACACGTTTGTCTTTCTCTCACACAAACGTTCGTCTCTCTCTCACACACACGTTCATCTCTCTCTCTCACACACACGTTCGTCTCTCTCTCTCACACACATATGTTCGTCTCTCTCTCTCTCACACATACGTTCGTCTCTCTCTCTCTCACACACACGTTCGTCTCTCTCTCTCTCTCTCACACACACGTTCATCTCTCTCTCACACACACACGTTCGTCTCTCTCTCTCACACACACACGTTCGTCTCTCTCTCTCCCGCACACACGTTCGTCTCTTTCTCTCACACACACGTTCGTAACTCTCTCTCACACACAGGTTCGTCTCTCTCTCTCTCGCACGCACGTTCGTCTCTCTCTCTCGCACACACATTCGTCTCTCTCTAACGCACACGTTCGTCTCTCTCTAACGCACACATTCATCTCTCTCTCTCGCACGCACGTTCGTCTCTTTCTCTCTCACACACACGTTCGTCTCTCTCTCTCACACACACATTCGTCTCTCTCTCTCTCACACATTCGTCTCGCTCTCACACACATTCGTCTCTCTCTCACACACATTCGTCTCTCTCTCACACACACGTTTGTCTTTCTCTCACACACACTTTCGTCTCTCTCTCTCACACACGTTCGTCTCTCTCTCACACACACGTTTTACTTTCTCTCACACAAACGTTCGTCTCTCTCTCACACACACGTTCGTCTCTCTCCCTCACACACACGTTCGTCTCTCTCTCTCTCACACACACGTTCGTCTCTCTCTCTCTCACACACACGTTCGTCTCTCTCTCTCTCACACACACGTTCGTCTCTCTCTCTCTCACACACGTTCGTCTCTCTCTCACACACACGTTCATCTCTCTCTCTCACACACGTTCGTCTCTCTCACACACACACGTTCGTCTCTCTCTCTCGCACACACACGTTCGTCTCTCTCTCTCTCACACACACGTTCATCTCTCTCTCTCACACACACGTTCATCTCTCTCTCTCACACACACACGTTCGTCTCTCTCTCTCTCACACACGTTCGTCTCTCTCTCTCACACACACATGTTCGTCTCTCTCTCTCTCACACTCGTTTGTTTCTCTCTCTCACACACACGTTCGTCTCTCTCTCACACACACGTTTGTCTTTCTCTCACACAAACGTTCGTCTCTCTCTCACACACACGTTCATCTCTCTCTCTCACACACACGTTCGTCTCTCTCTCTCACACACATATGTTCGTCTCTCTCTCTCTCACACACACGTTCGTCTCTCTCTCTCTCACACACACGTTCGTCTCTCTCTCTCTCTCTCACACACACGTTCATCTCTCTCTCTCACACACACACGTTCGTCTCTCTCTCTCAAACACACACGTTCGTCTCTCTCTCTCCCGCACACACGTTCGTCTCTTTCTCTCACACACACGTTCGTAACTCTCTCTCACACACAGGTTCGTCTCTCTCTCTCTCGCACGCACGTTCGTCTCTCTCTCTCGCACACACATTCGTCTCTCTCTAACGCACACGTTCGTCTCTCTCTAACGCACACATTCATCTCTCTCTCTCGCACGCACGTTCGTCTCTTTCTCTCTCACACACACGTTCGTCTCTCTCTCTCACACACACATTCGTCTCTCTCTCTCTCACACATTCGTCTCGCTCTCACACACATTCGTCTCTCTCTCACACACATTCGTCTCTCTCTCACACACACGTTTGTCTTTCTCTCACACACACTTTCGTCTCTCTCTCACACACACGTTCGTCTCTCTCTCACACACACACGTTCGTCTCTCTCTCTCACACAAACGTTCGTCTCTCTCTCACACACACGTTCCTCTCTCTCTCTCACACACACGTTCGTCTCTCTCTCTCACACACACACGTTCGTCTCTCTCTCACTCACACACACGTTCGTCTCTCTCTCTCTCACACACACGTTCGTCTCTCTCTCTCTCACACACACGTTCATCTCTCTCTCTCACACACACACGTTCGTCTCTCTCTCTCTCACACACGTTCGTCTCTCTCTCACACACACGTTCGTCTCTCTCTCTCTCACACATACGTTAGTCTCTCTCTCTCTCACACACACGTTCGTCTCTCTCTCTCTCACACACACGTTCGTCTCTCTCTCTCTCACACACACGTTCATCTCTCTCTCTCACACACATACGTTAGTCTCTCTCTCTCTCACACACACGTTCGTCTCTCTCTCTCTCACACACACGTTCGTCTCTCTCTCTCACACACATACGTTAGTCTCTCTCTCTCTCACACACACGTTCGTCTCTCTCTCTCTCACACACACGTTCGTCTCTCTCTCTCTCACACACACGTTCATCTCTCTCTCTCACACACACACGTTCTTCTCTCTCTCTCTCACACACGTTCGTCTCTCTCTCACACACACGTTCGTCTCTCTCTCTCTCACACACTTTCGTCTCTCTCTCACACACACGTTCGTCTCTCTCTCTCGCACACACACGTTCGTCTCTCTCTCTCTCACACACACGTTCATCTCTCTCTCTCACACCACACGTTCGTCTCTCTCTCTCTCACACACGTTCGTCTCTCTCTCTCACACACACACGTTCGTCTCTCTCTCTCTCACACACGTTCGTTTCTCTCTCTCACACACACGTTCGTCTCTCTCACACACTCACGTTTGTCTTTCTCTCACACAAACGTTCCTCTCTCTCTCACACACACGTTCGTCTCTCTCTCTCTCACACACCCGTTCGTCTCTCTCTCTCACACACATACGTTCGTCTCTCTCTCTCTCACACACACGTTCGTCTCACTCTCTCTCACACACACGTTCGTCTCTCTCTCTCTCACACACACGTTCATCTCTCTCTCTCACACACACACACGTTCGTCTCTCTCTCTCTCACACACGTTCATCTCTCTCTCACACACACGTTCGTCTCTCTCTCTCACACACACGTTCGTCTCTCTCTCTCACAAACATACGTTCGTCTCTCTCTCTCTCACACACACGTTCGTCTCTCTCTCTCTCACACACACGCACGTCTCTCTCTCTCTCACACACACGTTCATCTCTCTCTCTCTCACAGACACGTTCGTCTCTCTCTCTCTCCAACACGTTCGTCTCTCTCTCACCCACACGTTTGTCTTTCTCTCACACAAACGTTCGTCTCTCTCTCACACACACGTTCGTCTCTCTCCCTCTCACACACATTGTTTCCCTCTCACACACATTCGTCTCCCTCTCACACACATTCGTCCCCCTCTCACACACATTTGTCTCCCTCTCACACATATTCGTCTCTCTCTCAAACAAACACACACACACCCACATTCGTCTCTCTCTCTCTCACACACACCTTCGTCTCTCTCTCTCTCTCACACACAGGTTCGTCTCTCTCTGTCTCACACACACACGTTCGTCTCTCTCTCTCTCTCACACAAACGTTCATCTCTCTCTCTCACACACAAACGTTTGTCTCTCTCTCTCACACGCACGTTCGTCTCTCTCTCACACACACGTTCGTCTCTCTCTCTCTCACACACATGTTCATCTCTCTCTCTCACACACATACGTTCATCTCTCTCTCTCTCACACACACGTTCGTCTCTCTCTCTCTCACACACACGTTCGTCTCTCTCTCTCTCACACACACGTTCATCTCTCTCTCTCACACACACACGTTCGTCTCTCTCTCACACACACACGTTCATCTCTCTCTCACACACACGTTTGTCTTTCTCTCACACAAACTTTCGTCTCTCTCTCACACACACTTTCGTCTCTCTCTCTCACACACACGTTCGTCTCTCTCTCTCACACACACACGTTCGTCTCTCTCTCTCTCACACACACGTTCGTCTCTCTCTCACACATACGTTTGTCTTTCTCTCATACAAACTTTCGTCTCTCTCTCACACACACATTCGTCTCTCTCTCACACACACATGTTTGTCTCTCTCTCTCACACAAACATTCGTCTCTCTCTCACACACACGTTCGTCTCTCTCTCTCTCACACACACGTTCGTCTCTCTCTCTCTCACACACACGTTCGTCTCTCTCTCTCACACACACACGTTCGTCTCTCTCTCTCTCTCACACACACGTTCGTCTCTCTCTCTCTCACACACACGTTCGTCTCTCTCTCTCTCACACACATGTTCATCTCTCTCTCTCTCACACACACGTTCGTCTCTCTCTCTCTCACACACATGTTCGTCTCTCTCTCTCTCACACACACGTTCATCTCTCTCTCTCACACACACACGTTCTTCTCTCTCTCTCTCACACACGTTCGTCTCTCTCTCACACACATTCGACTCTCTCTCTCTCACACACGTTCGTCTCTCTCTCACACACGTTCGTCTCTCTCTCTCGCACACACACGTTCGTCTCTCTCTCTCTCACACACACGTTCATCTCTCTCTCACACACACACGTTCGTCTCTCTCTCTCTCACACACGTACGTCTCTCTCTCTCACACACACACGTTCGTCTCTCTCTCTCACACACGTTCGTTTCTCTCTCTCACACACACGTTCGTCTCTCTCTCACACTCACGTTTGTCTTTCTCTCACACAAACGTTCCTCTCTCTCTCACACGCGTTCGTCTCTCTCTCTCACACACACCCGTTCGTCTCTCTCTCTCTCACACACGTTCGTTTCTCTCTCTCACACACACGTTCGTCTCTCTCTCACACTCACGTTTGTCTTTCTCTCACACAAACGTTCCTCTCTCTCTCACATACACGTTCGTCTCTCTCTCTCACACACCCATTCGTCTCTCTCTCTCACACACATACGTTCGTCTCTCTCTCTCTCACACGCACGTTCGTCTCACTCTCTCTCACACACACGTTCGTCTCTCTCTCTCTCACACACACGTTCATCTCTCTCTCTCACACACACACGTTCGTCTCTCTCTCTCTCACACACGTTCATCTCTCTCTCACACACACGTTCGTCTCCCTATCACACACATTCGTCTCCCTCTCACACACATTCGTCCCCCTCTCACACACATTCTTCTCCCTCTCACACATATTCGTCTCTCACTCAAACACACACACACACATTCGTCTCTCTCTCTCCTGGACACAAGTTCGTCACTCTCTCTCTCACACAAACGTTCGTCTCTCTCTCACACACACACACACACACACACATTCGTCTCTCTCACACCCACATTCGTCTCTCTCTCTCTCACACACACCTTCGTCTCTCTCTCTCTCACACACAGGTTCGTCTCTCTCTGTCTCACACACACACGTTCGTCTCTCTCTCTCTCTCACACAAACGTTCGTCTCTCTCTCTCTCACACAAACGTTCGTCTCTATCTCTCTCACACAAACGTTCGTCTCTATCTCTCACACACAAACGTTCGTCTCTCTCTCTCACACGCACGTTCGTCTCTCTCTCACACACACGTTCGTCTCTCTCTCTCTCACACACATGTTCATCTCTCTCTCTCACACACATACGTTCATCTCTCTCTCTCTCACACACACGTTCGTCTCTCTCTCTCTCACACACACGTTCGTCTCTCTCTCTCACACACACACGTTCGTCTCTCTCTCTCTCACACACACGTTCGTCTCTCTCTCACACATACGTTTGTCTTTCTCTCATACAAACTTTCGTCTCTCTCTCACACACACATTCGTCTCTCTCTCACACACACATGTTTGTCTCTCTCTCACACAAACATTCGTCTCTCTCTCACACACACGTTCGTCTCTCTCTCTCTCACACACACGTTCGTCTCTCTCTCTCTCACACACACGTTCGTCTCTCTCTCTCACACACACACGTTCGTCTCTCTTTCTCTCACACACGTTCGTCTCTCTCTCACACACACGTTTGTCTTTCTCTCACACAAACTTTCGTCTCTCTCTCGCACACACGTTCGTCTCTCTCTCACACATACGTTTGTCTTTCTCTCATACAAACTTTCGTCTCTCTCTCACACACACATTCGTCTCTCTCTCACACACACATGTTCGTCTCTCTCTCTCACACAAACATTCGTCTCTCACACACACGTTCGTCTCTCTCTCTCTCACACACACGTTCGTCTCTCTCTCTCACACATACACGTTCGTCTCTCTCTCTCACACACACGTTCGTCTCTCTCTCTCACACACACACGTTCGTCTCTCTCTCTCTCACACACATGTTCGTCTCTCTCTCTCTCACACGTTTGTCTCTCTCTCACACACGTTCGTCTCTCTCTCACACACATTCGTCTCTCTCTCACACACATTCGTCTCTCTCACACACACACACACACACACATTCATCTCTCTCACACACACGTTCGTCTCTCTCTCTCTCACACACACGTTCGTCTCTCTCTCTCACACACACACGTTCGTCTCTCTCTCTCACACACACGTTCGTCTCTCTCTCACACACACGTTTGTCTTTCTCTCACACAAACGTTCGTCTCTCTCTCACACACACGTTCGTCTCTCTCTCTCTCACACACACGTTCGTCTCTCTTTCTCATACACATACGTTCGTCCCTCTCTCTCTCACACACACGTTCGTCTCTCTCTCTCTCACATACACGTTCGTCTCTCTCTCTCTCTCACACACACGTTCATCTCTCTCTCTCACACACACACGTTCGTCTCTCTTTCTCTCACACACGTTCGTCTCTCTCTCACACACATGTTTGTCTTTCTCTCACACAAACTTTCGTCTCTCTCTCGCACACACGTTCGTCTCTCTCTCTCTCACACACACGTTCGTCTCTCTCTCACACACACGTTTGTCTTTCTCTCATACAAACTTTCGTCTCTCTAACACACACATTCATCTCTATATCTCTGACACACACATTCGTCTGTCTCTCGCACACGCATTCGTCTCTCTCATGCACACACATTCGTCTCTCTCATGCACACACACATTCGTCTCTCTCACACAAACATTCCTCTATCTCTCACGCGCACACGTTCGTCTCTCTCTCTCGCGCACACGTTCGTCTCTCTCCCGCGCACACGTTCGTCTCTCTCTCTCGCGCACACGTTCATCTCTCTCTCGCGCGCACACGTTCGTCTCTCTCTCGCGCGCACACGTTCGTCTCTCTCTCGCGCACACGTTCGTCTCTCTCTCTCGCGCACACGTTCGTCTCTCTCTCTCGTGCACTCTTTCGTCTCTCTCTCTCGCGCACACGTTCGTCTCTCTCTCGCGCACACGTTCGTCTCTCTCTCACGTACACGTTCATCTCTCTCTCTCGCGCACACGTTCGTCTCTCTCCCGCGCACACGTTCGTCTCTCTCTCTCGCGCACACGTTCGTCTCTCTCTCGCTCGCACACGTTCGTCTCTCTCTCTCGCGCACATGTTCGTCTCTCGCTCTCGTGCACATGTTCGTCTCTCGCTCTCGTGCACACTTTCGTCTCTCTCTCTCGCGCATACGTTCGTCTCTCTCTCTCGCGCATACGTTCGTCTCACTCTCGCGCACACTTTCGTCTCTCTCACACACACGTTCATCTCTCTCTCACACACACGTTTGTCTCTCTCTCTCTCACACGTTCGTCTCTCTCTCACACACATTCGTCTCTCTCTCACACACATTTGTCTCTCTCTCACACACATTCGTCTCTCTCACACACACACACACACACATTCATCTCTCTCACACACACATTCGTCTCTCTCTCTCTCACACACACGTTCGTCTCTCTCTCTCTCTCACACACACGTTCGTCTCTCTCTCTCTCGCACACACGTTCGTCTCTCTCTCTCTCGCACACACGTTCGTCTCTCTCTCTCTCGCACACACGTTCGTCTCTCTCTCTCTCGGACACACGTTCGTCTCTCTCTCTCACACACATGTTCGTCTCTCTCTCTCTCTCACACATTCGTCTCTCTCTCTCTCACACACACGGTCGTCTCTCTCTCTCTCACACGTTCGTCTCTCTCTTTCACACACACATTCATCTCTCTCTCACACACGTTCGTCTCTCTCTCTCTCACACACACGTTCGTCTCTCTCTCTCTCACACACACGTTCGTCTCTCTCACACACACATTCGTCTCTCTCTCTCTCACACATTCGTCTCCCTCTCACACACATTCGTCTCTCTCTCACACACATTCGTCTCTCTCACACACATTCGTCTCTCTCTCACACACATTCGTCTCTCTCTCACACACATTCGTCTCTCTCTCACACACATTCGTCTCTCTCCCACACACATTCGTCTCTCTCTCACACACATTCGTCTCTCTCTCACACACATTTGTCTCTCTCTCTCACACACACACACACATTCATCTCTCTCGCGCACACATTCGTCTCTCTCTCTCTCACACACACGTTCGTCTCTCTCTCTCTCACACACACATTCGTCTCTCTCTCTCTCACACACACATTCGTCTCTCTCTCTCTCACACACACATTCGTCTCTCTCTCTCACACACACATTCCTCTCACTCTCTCTCTCACACACATTCGACTCTCTCTCTCTCACACACACTTGCGTCTCTCTCTCTCTCACACACACGTTCGTCTCTCTCTCTCTCACACACACGTTCGTCTCTCTCTCTCACACACACGTTCATCTCTATCTCTCACACACACACGTTCGTCTCTCTCTCTCACACACACGTTCATCTCTCTCTCTCACACACACATGTTCGTCTCTCTCTCTCACACACACGTTCATCTCTCTCTCACACAGACGTTTGTCTTTCTCTCACACAAACGTTCGTCTCTCTCTCTCACACACACGTTCGTCTCTCTCTCACAACACATTTGTCTTTCTCTCACACATACGTTCGTCTCTCTCTCACACGCACGTTCGTCTCTCTCCCTCACACACACATTCGTCTCTCTCTCTCTCGCACGCACGTTCGTCTCTTTCTCTCACACACACGTTCGTACCTCTCTCTCACACACACGTTCGTCTCTCTCTCTCTCGCACGCACTTTCGTCTCTCTCTCTCACACACACATTCGTCTCTCTCTAACGCACACGTTCATCTCTCTCTAACGCACACATTCATCTCTCTCTCTCGCGCACACGTTCGTCTCTCTCTCTCTCTCGCACGCACGTTCGTATCTTTCTCTCTCACACACACGTTCGTCTCTCTCTCTCACACACACGTTCGTCTCTCTCTCTCACACACACGTTCGTCTCTCTCTCTCACACACACGTTCGTCTCTCTCACTCTCACACACACATTCGTCTCTCTCTCTCTCACACACACCTTCGTCTCTCTCTCTCACACACACATTCGTCTCTCTCTCTCACACACACATTCGTCTCTCTCTCTCTCGCATGCACGTTCGTCTCTTTCTCTCACACGCACGTTCGTATCTCTCTCTCACACACACGTTCGTCTCTCTCTCTCTCGCACGCACGTTCGTCTCTCTCTCTCACACACACATTCGTCTCTCTCTAACGCACACATTCGTCTCTCTCTCTCGCGCACATGTTCGTCTCTCTCTCTCTTGCACGCACGTTCGTCTCTCTCTCTCTCACACACACATTCGTCTCTCTCTCTCTCACACTCACATTCTTTTCTCTCTCTCTCACACACACATTCGTCTCTCTCTCTCTCACACACACATTCGTCTCTCTCTCTCACACACACATTTGTCTCTCTCCCTTTCACACACACATTTGTCTCTCTCTATCTCACACACACATTCGTCTCTCTCTCTCTCACACACACATTCGTCTCTCTCTCTCTCACACACACATTCGTCTCTCTCTCTCTCTCACACACACATTCGTCTCTCTCTCTCACACACATTCGTCTCTCACGCACACACACATTCATCTCTCTCTCTCACGCACACGTTCGTCTCTCTCTCACACACACATTCGTCTCTATCTTTCATTCACACACACATTCGTCTCTCTCTCATACACACGCATTCGTGTCTCTCTCACACACACATTCGTCTCTATCTTTCACACACACACACATTCGTCTCTATCTCTCACACACACACATTCGTCACTATCTCTCACACACACACATTCGTCTCTATCTCTCACACACACACATTCGTCTCTATCTTTCACACACACACATACATTTGTATCTCTCACACATACACATTTCTCTCTCCATCAGACACACCCACACATTTCTCTCTCCATCAGACACACACACATTTCTCTCTCCATCAGACACACACACATTTCTCTCTCCATCAGACACACACACATTTCTCTCTCCATCAGACACACACACATTTCTCTCTCCATCAGACACACACACATTTCTCTCTCCATCAGACACACACATTTCTCTCTCCATCAGACACACACATTTCTCTCTCCATCAGACACACACACATTTCTCTCTCCATCAGACACACACACATTTCTCTCTCCATCAGACACACACACATTTCTCTCTCCATCAGACACACACACACATTTCTCTCCATCAGACACACACACATTTCTCTCCATCAGACACACACACATTTCTCTCCATCAGACACACACACACATTTCTCTCCATCAGACACACACACACATTTCTCTCCCGCTCTCTTTCAAACACGCATTTATCTTTCTTTCAGACACACATTTCTCTCTCTCGCTTTCTCTCTCTCACACACACATTTCTCTATCAGACACACACACATTTTTCTCCCTCTCTTTCGGCCACACGCACATCTCTTTCTCTCAGACACAAACATTTCTCTCTCTGACACACACATTTCTCTCTCTCAGACACACACATCTCTCACTTTCAGACACTGAATTTTCACTCTCTCTCTCAAACATTTCTCTCTGAAACACACACATTTCTCTCCCTCCCTTTCAGACACACATTTGTCTCTCTCACTCTCACACACACACACACTTCTCTCTATCAGACACACACACATTTCTCTCTCTCTCTTTCAGCCACACACACATCTCTTTCTCTCAGACACACATTTCTCTCTCTGACACACACATTTCTCTCTCTGACACACACATTTCTCTCTCTCTGACACACACATTTCTCTCTCTCAGACACACACATTTCTCTCTCTCAGACACACACATTTCTCTCTCTCAGACACACACATTTCTCTCTCTCAGACACACACATTTCTCTCTCTCTCAGACACAAACATTTCTCTCTCTCAGACATTGATTTTTCGCTCTCTCTCTCACACACATTTCTCTCTGACACATACACATTTCTCTCCCTCTCTTTCAGACACACATTTTTCTCTCTCTCTCTCTCTCACACTTTTGTCTCGTTCGCACACACACATTTGTCTCTCTCACGCATAGGGTCTCTCTTTGTCTCTCTCTCTCACAGACATAGTTCTCTCCCTCTCTTTCAGACACATTTCTCTCTATCAGACACACACACATTTCTCTCCCTCTCTCTTTCAGACACACACACATCTCTCTCTCAGACACACACATTTCTCTCTCTGAAACACACATTTCTCTCTCGCAGACACACACATTTCTCTCTCTGAAACACACATTTATCTGTCTCAGACACACACATTTCTCTCTCTGAAACACACATTTCTCTCTCTCAGACACACACATCTCCCACTTTCAGACACTGATTTTTCACTCTCTCTCACACACATTTCTCTCTGACACACACACGTTTCTCTCTCTCTGACACACACATTTCTCTCTCAGACACACACATTTCTCTCTCTCAGACACACACATTTCTCTTTCTCAGACACACACATTTCTCTCTCTCAGACACACACATTTCTATCTCTGAAACACACATTTATCTGTCTCAGACACACACATTTCTCTCTCTGAAACACACATTTCTCTCTCTCAAACACACACATCTCCCACTTTCAGACACTGATTTTTCACTCTCTCTCACACACGTTTCTCTCAGACACACACATTTCTCTCTCTCAGACACACACATTTCTCTCTCTGAAACACACATTTCTCTTTCTCAGACACACACATCTCTCACTTTCAGACACTGATTTTTCGCTCTCTTTCTCACACACATTTCTCTCTGACACACACATTTCTCTCCCTCTCTTTCAGACACACATTTTTCTCTCTCTCTCTCTCACATTTGTCTCGTTCGCACACACACATTTGTCTCTCTCACACACAGGGTCTCTCTCTGTCTCTCTCTCTCTCTCTCACAGACACATTCCTCTCCCTCTCTCTTTCAGACACACACTCATGTCTCTCTCACACGGTCTCTCTCTCACACACACACATTTCTCTCCCCCTCTCTTTCAGACACACACATTTCTCTCACACATACACGGTCTCTCTCACACACACACACATTTCTCTCCCCCTCTCTTTCAGACACACACATTTCTCTCACACACACACGGTCTCTCTCTCACACACACACACATTTCTCTCCCCCTCTCTTTCAGACACACACATTTCTCTCCCTCTCTCTTTCTCTCAGACACACATTTCTCTCTCTCAGACACACACATTTCTCTCTCTCTCTCTCTCTCTCTTTCAGACACACACACACATTTCTCTCCCTCTCTCTCTCACACGCACACATTTGTCTATCTCACACACACGGTCTCTCTCTCTTTCAGACACACATTTGTCACACACACGGTCTCTCTCTCTCTCTCTTTCAGACACACACATTTGTCTCGCTCACACACACATTTCTCTCCCTCTCTCTCACAGACACACAAATCTGCATCTTACACACACAATTTATCACATAAACCACCCCCCCCCCCCCAGTAATTTTTTACCTGCTTTCTCCTGGCCGACCACAATCAAACCCTGACCTCGGTGTGACCCAACCCGGAACTGACGTCTCATCCAACCAGCACCTTCCCCTCTAGCCATTGGCAAGCTGCAGGGACGGAGAAGCCAATAGGAGTTGGTGGGAGCCGGGACATCCGGCCGTGCTGTGTATATAACGTTACAGCCGGGTGGTATCTGACCGTATGGGGCTGCTCCCAGGGACACACACCGAGATAAACATCAACTGCAGCTGGAGGATTGTAAAGTCAGTCAAAGACCCTCCCTCACCTGCCTGAAACTTGCTGGTTTTCCAGTGCACAGAGCTGTCAGTGACCAATTGCAGGTTGATGCTCGATGCAGAAAGGCTGCTAATCCGAATCTTTCATGGTAGCTGCAAAACCAGGAACGATCCCTCCAGCTATATAGTTTCCATCTATTGAACATTGTATCTTTTGTCTGCAATTGTAAATGCCGTGAGTGACACGTTGTTTCGGAAGAAACTGGTCTGGTTTGTACTCTACTTAGTGTCAATCTTGAATGGTCAAGTAATGTACTTTTTTGAAATTCAATGAATAAAGTATATTTTGGGGGAAAAAGTAATTTGTAACCAATATCTGCAGTTAAATGTTTTTTTTTCATTCATTCATTCAGGCCAGCATTTATTGCCCATCCTTAATTGCCCTAGTTCAGAGGGCATTTATGAGTCAACCACATTGCTGTGGGTCTAGAGTCACATGTAGGCCAGACCAGGTAAGGACAGCAGATTTACTTCCCTAAAGGACATTAGTGACCCAGATGGGTTTTTATGACAATCGACATCTTCAGAATTTTAATTCCAGATTTTTATTAAATTCAAATTCCACCATCTTCTGTGGTAGGATTTGAGGCTGGGGTCCCCAGAGCATTAACTCAGGTCTCTGAATTACCAGTCCAGTGACAATAGCACCACACCACCACCACCATGTGTTGTATGTATAACCTGGAAGTGAAGTGAGACAGAGTGTCTTAGGCTGCATTGAAACAATTTATTGAGTTTTGGCACTTTACATAATGGTTCAAATTTGATATTATATAATGCACTTCTACAAAATTTATGAATAAAGTGGAATTCTTCAGGGAAAAAAAAATCCCTCTAATTGCCCCTTGAGAAGGTGTGGGGTGAGCTGCCTTCTTGAAACGCTGCAGTCCCCATGTGGTGTAGGTACAGCCACGGCGCTGTTAGGGAGGGAGTTCCAGGATTTTGTCCATGTGGTGTAGGTACACCCACGGTGCTGTTAGGGAGGGAGATCCAGGATTTTGTCCCTGTGGTGTAGGTACACCCACAGCGCTGTTAGGGAGGGAGTTCCAGGATTTTGTCCGTGTGGTGTAGGTACACCCACAGCGCTGTTAGGGAGGGAGATCCAGGATTTTGTCCGTGTGGTGTAGGTACACCCACGCTGCTGTTAGGGAGGGAGTTCCAGGATTTTGTCCGTGTGGTGTAGGTACACCCACGGCGCTGTTAGGGAGGGAGTTCCAGGATTTTGTCCGTGTGGTGTAGGTACACCCACGGCGCTGTTAGGGAGGGAGTTCCAGGATTTTGTCCCTGTGGTGTAGGTACACCCGCAGTGCTGTTAGGGAGGGAGTTCCAGGATTTTGACTCAGCAACAGTGAAGGAACGGCCAATATATTCCCAAGTCGGAATGGTGAGTGGCTGGGAGGGGAACTTGCAGGTGGTGGTGTTCCCCATGTGTCTGCTGCCCCTTGTCCTGCTAGATGGTAGAGGTCATGGGCTTGGGCAGCGCTGTCGAAGGAGCCTTGGTGAGTTGCTGCAGTGCATCTTGTAGGTGGTACACACACACTGCTGCCCCTGTGTGTCGGTGTCTGCTGCCCTTGTCCTTTAGGTGGCTGTAGTAATTGTAGCTTTAGGGCTCATTGTGTAGTACAGTATCATGTGAGAGTGTGAATGAATAAGCTCTAAGCACGGGGAATCTTAGAGTGGGAGTCCTCCTTCTAGTTGTGGAGCTTGATGGAAGCATGTAACTGCTGCTGTAGCCTGTAAATAAAGTTCAATGTTTCTCATGAGAAACCTGTCTGGAAAGTCAAGCCCATAAAAAACTGGCAAAGAGGATGGGATTAGGTCTGGCATTGTCCCTCGTCCAGCGACTGCGGGTACCTTGTTTAAACAGAAGAAAAAGAAGATATACACACCAGATAATCCAAGCTTTGGCAGGATTGACCCCTTTGAACCATCCAGAGAGGATTGGTGTCAATATGTTGAACACCTCGGGTTCCGTTTCCAGGCAAACAAAATAACGGGGGAGGAAAAGAGGAGAACAATTCTCCTAAGTGTTAGCGGGAGGAAAATCTATAGTTTAATCCGAAGATTCACGGCCCCGAATGCCCCCAATTCAAAGATCTTCAGTGAATTGGTGGACCTCATTAAGGGACATTTTCAACCCAAACCCTCAGTCACACCCAGAGGTTCAGGTTTAATTTGAGGGCTAGAGCCCAGGGGGAGACTATTGCTACATACAACTGATGTTATTTTGGACTGTGGTGTGCAAGATGATATCGTTCAATGACGATTATTAACTGAAGTAAACCCTGATTTTAAAAAAGCCTTGGAAATAGGCCTTGCGATGGAAAGCACAAGGCTATACATGGTGCACAAAATGCTGCTGTTTTCTGTTTGGGGTAGGAATGGACAGCCAGGTGTGGTGTGAAAAGCCGGGACTCCACCGTGAAGCGACAGTCCCCACTACCCAGAAATGTAAAATAAATACAGGAAACAGCTCAGCAGCAAATGAATTGTTACCGATGTGGAAGCAATCATAACCCTGAAACTTGCCATTTTAAAAAGGTGGAGTGATATTTTTCGCCATAAAAGAGGTTAAGCACTGAAGCATTGTAAAGCAAGGTTGAGACAGACTCCCAGGCAACAAACTAGGCTGATTGAAGTACATAATGTGGAAGAATCAGAAACCATCAATTCAAATATTTACTCCCTATTTGATGTAAAAGTCAGGAAGACAGAGACAGCCACTGTTACTCTGCAGATAAATGGAACACCTTTACTGATGGAAGCACACACTGTTACCTCAACAACCATAATGGGAGACACACCTTCAAATACTGAAACAAGGGTGCTCAGCAATTAAATTTGGAACAGACCTCAGCCAAATTGAAAACCTATGCTGGTGAAGCTATCCAAGTGAAGGGTATTATCACTATACCTATTTATTATCAGCACCAAGCAGCACAACTCCCAGTGATGGTAGTAGAAAAGGGAGGAAGAACCAAGACTTCCAGGTCGTGATTGTCCGAAAGAGATTAAACTAAATTGGCCTGAAATTTTCAAGCTACAAGTCGGAGAGCTGCCGGAGCGGCTGAAGAAATATGACAAGGTTTTTCGAGATAGACTGGGGAGAATCGAAGGCCTGCAGGCTAAGATCTACATTGATTCAGAAGCGACTCCTCGTTTCTTTAAAGCAAGGCCGGTGCCATGTGCTCTGAGGGAGAAGGTTGACACTGAATTGAACCGTTTTGGGAGGCTGGGAGTGTGTCATCCAGCTGGTTCAATTCTCAGGGTGGGCAGCACCTATAGTCCCCGTCTTAAAACCGGATCAGACCACCTGGATCTGCGGAGACCATAAGCTATCAGTAAACAAAGCTGCCAAGTTGGATAAGTACCCTATCCCCAAGATCGAGGATCTCTGTGCTAAATTAGCTGGTGGGACAACTTATGCTAAACCAGGTAAGAGTCACATGTATCAGCCGCAGGAACTGGATGACACCGCCAGAGAGTTTGTTTCAGATTTCCAGCATCTGCAGTAATTTTGCTTTTATCCCTATCTCTGAACTTGCCTAAAGCCCGTTACGTCTCTTAACCTTTCCAGTTCAGACAGTAGGTCACAAACCTGAAATGTTCACCCTGTTTCTACAGAGGCTGCCTGACCGGCTGAGCATATCCAGCATTTTCTCTTTTTATCAGGTGTCTAATGTCTGCAGCATTTAAGATTTAGGTGTGGTGATTAAATTGCTGGTTTGAGGTGCTAATGGGCGAGGTCACTCCTGTATCTTCGATAAACTAATGGCATTATCCATTGTTTGCCCAGCACAACAGGCAGAAAAGACATAAAAACAAAAAAACTGCGGATGCTGGAAATCCAAAACAAAAACAGAATTACCTGGAAAAACTCAGCAGGTCTGGCAGCCGATGCTGCCAGACCTGCTGAGTTTTTCCAGGTAATTCTGTTTTTGTTGAGGCAGAAAAGACAGTTCAACTTCTGTAGGAGGTTGTTTACTTGCTATTGGAACTATTTCAGATATTTGCAACAAAACCAAAAATTGCTGGGAAAACTCAGCAGGTCTGACAACATCTGTGACGAGAGAGACAGAGTTAACACTTCGAGTCTGGTCGGAGAGAAGAGCAGTACTTCTTCAAGGTAGGCATTCCTGGAAGAGAAGTGGCAGTCAATTAAACACTAAGGTAAAGGCAAAACCCACAGTATTTTGCCTTTATCATATATTTGCAGCTCTAGGTGTGATTTCATCAGGTTTGAGCAGATCAACCAATCCCCATCGTTAATTCGATTTACAGATTTTAACTTTGTCACTTCAGTTGGGAACCTGACTGAAGGAAATTGTGTGAAAAAGAACAGGAAACTTTGTTCTGTTTTTTTTGTGTGATTAGTCTCTGAATTCTGTTATTGGGGAATCAGGAGTGGATTCTGTGGAGTAGCTTCCTTGTCCAGTCCCTTCCCACCTACGTCCGTGATTCCTCTGGTACCTTACGTCACATCAACAATTTCCAGTTCCCTGGCCCCAACCGCTTCCTCTTCACCATGGACGTCCAATCCCTCTACACCTCCATCCCCCACCAGGATGATCTGAGGGCCCTTAGCTTCTTCCTCGAACAGAGGCCCGAACAATCCCCATCCACCACTACTCTCCTCCGTCTGGCTGAACTTGTTCTCGCACTGAACAATTTCTCCTTCAACTCCTCTCACTTCCTCCAAATAAAAGGTGTGGCTATGGGTACCCGCATGGGCCCCAGCTATGCCTGTCTCTTTATGGGGTATGTGGAACATTCCTTGTTGCAGTCCTACTCCGGCCCCCTTCCACAACTCTTTCTCCGGTACATCGATGATTACTTCGGTGCCACTTCATGCTCTCGTCAGGACTTGGAAAAATTTATTAATTTTGCTTCCAATCTCCACCCCTCCATCATTTTCACGTGGTCCATCTCTGACACTTCCCTTCCCTTCCTTGATCTCTCTGTCTCAATCTCTGGTGATAGACTGTCCACCAATATCCATTACATGCCTACCGACTCCCACAGCTACCTCGACTACAGCTCCTCATACCCCGTTTCCTGTAAGGACTCCATCCCATTCTCTCAGTTCCTTCGCCTCCGTCGCATCTGTTCCGATGATACTACATTCAAAAACAGTTCCTCTGACATGTCCTCCTTCTTCCTTAACTGAGGTTTTCCACCCACGGTCGTTGACAGGGCCCTCAACCGTGTCCGGCCCATCTCGCGCGCATCCGCCCTCACGCCTTCTCCTCCCTCCCAGAAACATGATAGGGTCCCCCTTGTCCTCATTTATCACCCCACCAGCCTCCCATTCAAAGGATCATCCTCCGCCATTTCTGCCAACTCCAGCATGATGCTACCACCAAACACATCTTCCCTTCACCCACCCTATCGGCATTCCGTAGGGATCACTCCCTCCGGGACACCCTGGTCCACTCCTCCATCACCCCCTACTCCTCAACCCCCTCCTATGGCACCACCCCATGCCCACGCAAAAGATGTAACACCTGCCCCTTCACTTCCTCTCTCCTCACCGTCCAAGGGCCCAAACACTCCTTTCAAGTGAAGCAGCATTTCACTTGCATTTCCCCCAACTTAGTCTACTGCATTCGCTGCTCCCAATGTGGTCTCCTCTACATTGGAGAGACCAAACGTAAACTGGGTGACCGCTTTGCAGAACACCTGCGGTCTGTCCGCAAGAATGACCCAATCCTCCCTGTCGCTTGCCATTTTAACACTCCACCCTGCTCTCTTGCTCACATGTCTGTCCTTGGCTTGCTGCATTGTTCCAGTGAAGCCCAACGCAAACTGGAGGAACAAAACCTCATCTTCCAACTAGGCACTTTACAGCCTTCCGGACTGAATATTGAATTCAACAACTTTAGGTCTTGACCTCCCTCCTCCATTCCCACCCCCTTTCTGTTTCTTCCCCCTTCCTTTTGTTTTTTCCAATAACTTATATAGATTTTTCTTTTCCCGCCTATTTCCATTATTTTAAAATATTTTTAAATCTTTTATGCTCCCCCCACCCCCAGTAGAGCTATACCTTGAGTGCCCTACCATCCATTCTTAATTAGTACATTCGTTTAGATATATATCACCAACTTTAACACCTCTGTGTTCTTTTGTTCTGTTGCCTGTGACATCTTTTAATGATCTGCTTCTATCACTGCATGATTGTCCCTACAACCACACCAACCCCCTCCACTTCTCTCCCCCCACCCAAACCCCCCCCCACACACACCTTAAACCAGCATATATTTCACCCCTTTCTTGGATTCACCTAGTTCTGTCGAAGGGTCATGAGGACTCGAAACGTCAACTCTTTTCTTCTCCGCCGATGCTGCCAGACCTGCTGAGTTTTTCCAGGTAATTCTGTTTTTGTTTTCGCTATAACGGAAACTTGGCTTAAAGAGGGGCAAAATGGCAGCTCAACACCCCCGGATATAGAGTGTTCCAGGCAGGATCGGGACGGGTATAAAAAAAGGTGGGGGTGTTGCGTTATTAGTTAAATACAACGGTGAGGAGGGATGATATACTAAATGAAGCATCAAATGAGGCCTTATGGGTTGAGTTCAGAAATAAAAAAGGGGCAGCCACACTACTAGGAGTGTAATATAGACCCCCAAATAGTGGCAGGGACTTAGAAGAGCAAATATGTAGGCAAATTTCTGAGGGCAATAATAGATGGGGGACTTCAACTATCCTCAGGTCCACTGGACTACAGGCAGTGTGAAGGGCACAGAGTGTACCAAGTTCTTGAACTGCATCCAAGATAACTTCTTTTAGCCAGCAGGTAACAAGACCAATGAGAGGAGGGGGGGGGCGTAATTCTAGATTCAGTCTAAGGAAGTGAAGCTGGGCAAGTGGACGAAAGTGCATTGGGGGAAGCCATTCTGGAGAGAGTGACCATAATACAGTTGGACTTGGCATCACTGTGGAAAAGGACATAGAGAGAACGGCAGTGAAAGTTCTGAGTTGGGTGGAGACTAACTTGACGAAGCTGAGGGGCGACCTGATGAAAAGCGGACTAGTTACAGCTCCTCAAAGGGGAAATCAGTGACAGAGCAGGTGGGAGGCATTCAAAAAGCGAGAATCTATAGGCACAGTGTAGACATGTCCCCCACAAAGCAAGAGTAATACTGCCAAATCTAGAACGCCCTGGTTATCTAGAAGCATACAGACCAAGATAAAGCAGAAAAAGAAAGCTAGTGACAGTCACAAAAAGCTTAATACTGTAGATAGCCTAGAGGAGTATAGAAAGTACAGGAGTGAAGTTAAAAAAAGGAGATTAGGAAAGCATAGAGAGGATAGGAAAAAATATTGGCAGGTAAAAACCAAAGAAAACCCAAAGATGTTTTACCAGCACATTAAGAGCAAGAGGATAACTAAGGAAAGGGCCTATCAGAGATGGTGACGTGTGGGTTGAGGCTGAAGATGTGGGTAGGGTTCTCAATGAGTGCTTTGTCTCTGTCTTCACTAAGGGAGGGGGATGATGCAGACATTCTGGGTTAAAGAGGGGGTGTGTGTGTGAAATATTAGATACAATAAGCGTAGTGAGAGGGGAAGGTACAGGAGGGACTGGCATCCCTGAAGGTGGGTAAGTCACCAGGGCCAGATGGATTGTATCCCAGGCTGTTGAAGGAAGCCAGGGAAGAAATAGCGGATGCTCCGGGGATCATTTCCCAATCCTCACTAGATACAGGCGAGGTACCAGAGGACTGGAGGTCTGTGAATGTTGTACCATTATTTAAAAAGGGTGGGAGGGATGGGTCAGAAAATTATAGGCCGGTCAGTCTGATTTCAGTGGTGGACAAATTATTGGAATCAATTCAGAGAGACAAGATAGGCTGTCACTGGGAAAGGCACAGATCGATCAGAGAGATTCGGCATGGTTTTGTTAGGAAAAGATTGTTTCTTACTAATTTAGTAGAATTTGTTGAGGGAGTAACAGGGAGGATTGATGAGGGTAGTGCAGTGGATGTTGTCTACAGGGGTTTCAGTGAGGCATTTGACAAGGTCCCACATGACAGACTGGTCAGAAAAGTAAAAGCCCCTAGGATACAGGGGAATGTGGCGAGTTGGATCCAAAATTGGCTCAGTGACAGGAAACACAGGGTAATGGTCGATGGATGTTGTTGTGAATGGAAAACGGAATCCACTGGTGTTCCACAGGGCTCAGGTGTTGGGGCTGTTTGTTGTATTTATTAATGATTGGATTTAAATGTGGGAGACAGGATTGGGAAATTTACAGATGACACAAAAATTGGCCCTGTAGTTGATAGTGAAAATGATAGTTGTTGTCTCCAGAATGATATCAATGGTTGGGTTGAGTGAGCAGAGAAGTGGCAGATGGAATTCAATCCAGAGAAATGTGAGGTCATGCATTTGGGGAGGGCAAACAAAGCCAGGGAATACATTGTAAATGAAAGGATATTGAGAGGGGTTTGGGAAGTGAGAGACCTTGGAGTGCATGTCCACAAGTCCCTGAATGTGGCAGGTCAGGTGGATAAGGTGGTAAAGAAAGGAATGCTACCCTTTATTGGACGAGGTATTGAATACAAAAGCAGGGGGTGTAATGCTGGAACTGTATAAAACGCTGGTTAGGCCACAGCTGGAATGTTGTGTACAGTTCTGGTCTCCACATTACAGGAAGGACACAATTATTCTGGAGAGAGCACGGAGGAGATTTACAAGAATGTTGCCAGGGCTTGAAAATTGCAGCTATGAGGAAAGATTGGATAGGCTGGGGTCGTTTTCCTTGGAACAGAGGAGGCTGAGGGGTGACCTGATTGAGGGGTACGAGATTATGAGAGGCCTAGATCGGGTAGACAGAAAAGATTTGTTTCCCCTAGCTGAGGTTGATGAGGGCACCTGATAGAGGTGTGTAAGATTGTGAGGGGCATAGATAGGGTGGCCAGGAGGGCACTTTTTCCATTAGTAGCGGGGTCAATAACCAAGGGGCATGGATTTAAGGTAAAAGGTAGAAGACTAAGAGGGCAGTTGAGGAGAATTTTTTTTCACCCAGAGGTTGGTGG
The DNA here is from genome assembly GCF_017639515.1 of Carcharodon carcharias. Classification (NCBI taxonomy): domain Eukaryota; kingdom Metazoa; phylum Chordata; class Chondrichthyes; order Lamniformes; family Lamnidae; genus Carcharodon; species Carcharodon carcharias. Next base: position 26,754,391 of record NC_054507.1, on the reverse strand, counting down.
GAGTCTGGAACTCTCTGCCCGAAAGGGTGGTGGAGTCAGAAACTCTCCTAACATTTAAGTATTTAGATATTCACTTGCATTGCCACAGCCTGCAGGGTTTATGGACCAAGTGCTGGAAAATGGGATTAGTATTGTCAAATCTTTGTTGGCCGGCGTAGACACGATGGGCCGAATGGTCTCCCTCTATGCTGTAAACGTCTATGAGTCTAAGGGGTCAAATACCGGGGGGGGGGGGGGCACAGATTTAAGGTGATTGGTAGAAGGATTGGAGGGGCCGTGAGGAGAAACCTTTTCACCCAGAGGGTGGTGGGTGTCTGGTAGTCGTTGTCTGGTTTGGTGGTGGAGGCAGAAACTCTCAACTCATTTAAAAAGGTACCTGGATCTGCACCTGAAGAGCTGTAACCTTCAAGGCTATGGACCGGGCACTGGAAGGTGGGATTAGTATGGGCGGCCGGTATTTTAACAAGTTTTTGTGTGTACTGGAGGTCCTCATGGCATTGTGGGTAGTGACCCTACTGCTGAACCAGGAGCTCTGGGTTCGAGCCCTAACCTTGCGATTAACGGTCAAAGATGGTGTGTGTTCATCACATGGCCAAGCAACTTGGGGCATCAACTTGTTAATCCTCCTAACAGGCCCCCCAATAACAGGCGGTAAGAGTGAGAGAGATTCCTGCTCAGCTGTGTGGTAGAACTTATGATTCACTATTGTTTTAAATATCCATTCATGGGATGTGGGCATCGCTGGCTAGGCCAGCATTTATTGCCCATCCCTAATTGCCCTAGTTCAGGGGGCACTTAAGAGTCAACCACATAGCTGGAGTCACGTGTAGGGCCAGATCGGGGTAAGGGGGGCAGATTTCCCTCCCCTAAAGGGGACGTTAGTGAACCAGACGGAGTTTTTACCACAATCGACAATGATTTCATGGTCATCGTCAGAGTTTTAATTCCAGATTTTTATTGAATTCAAATTCCACCATCTGCCGTGGTCCCAGAGCATTTGATTGTTAAATAAACTTGAATCTTTGGCCTGTAGAAGTGCTGCCAATCTGAGCGATTGACATAACACATGACCTCCTAATCGATAAACAAATTGGCACCCAGAGACTTCTGGTTTTATAATGTCTTTTGCAATGCTTTACAGGTCAGTGAAATGCTTTAGAAATGTCGCTGGTTTTGTAATGTAGGGAATAGGTGTTGCTAACTCTGATTCAATGTATTCCTGGAGGTTTCATCACCAGACTTGCCCCCAGCTTGGGCCATTAGTCAGCCAGCTCACCCATCGCTGTGTTCACTGCCTTGCTACGCCAATTGGAAAGCAAAAAAGACCCATTACCCGACTGGATGAATCTTGACTGTCAGCCAAACAGCCTTTGTTCTGAGGTAGAAGCAAAGTTCAGCAGATGCTGGAAGTCAGAGATAAAAACAAAACGCTGAAAAGTGGAGAGAGGGACAGGGTTAACGTTTCCAGTCCGTGAGACTCTTTGTCAGAGTCTGAAGAGTCATAGAGACTCGAAACGTTAAATCTTTCCCTCTCTCCACAAACCCTGCCAGAGCCACTGAGTTTTTCCAGCATTTTCTGTTTTTATTTCAACGTATTTTCTCCGCACCCCCCACACCCCACCCCCCAACAAATTTTCAATATTTTTGTATCTGGTAAGGGGAAATATTCGAACTTTTTTTTTAAAAAAAAACTTTCTGTCTTTTTTTAATGTCCCGGTGATTTATTTTCTCCAGGGTTGCACACACAGCAGTGACCTGGAGATTGATCTTCAATTCCTGGTGACCCCAGGCGGCTGATCTTTACGCACAGCAGGATCCCACTGTCTCAGCTGATGCCTTCATTGCGCCACCGACAGCCAGAAAAGGCTGACGCCGACTTTTAAGTGTCTCTGAAAAACTCCTGTCCTGCGCACACCCACCACCACCCCATCCAACCACAAACCCCGCCCCACCCCCCCCACACACAACCCGCCCCCCCCCCACTACTTTCAATCCTTGGCAATTATTTTAACACTTGAAATATGAAGGTGACACTGTCGTATTTTACTCCTGATTTAATTTATTTTGAACTGACGTGTCAGAAAACCCTCATGCCTTTCAGTAGTCCACGATGCGACGGAATGAGCCAACCATGGGAGAGATGGCAGCCCAGTCACTGTACCTCCTGTACTCCCTCAGCTCCAGCAGGTACTGCCTCCCTCTGTAGTTGGGCAGCTCGTAGAAGACCCAGGCTCCGTCCAGCACGTTGCAGGAGTAGATCTCACGGTGCCGGAAGCGATCATAGACGTTGGGGCAGTCGTCCGTGAATTCCATCATTTGACCCCCAAAATCCGGTCTCTCGTAGACCCTTATCCTGTAGAAGCCTCCGGTTGGCTGTGGGTTGGATAGAATACAAGTAGAGAGTACAGGAGAGTGTGGGCAGAAGGCAGTGTCGCACTGGTTGGTCGAGAAGAGAGGGCAAGCTTTGGAGGGAGAGTCATTTAGCGGACGAAGAGCGACAGCAGCAAAGGGGTGGAGGCACAGCAGATGTCCTGGGGTGCAGGTGGGTCGCCACTCTGCCCCTAAGCCAGGAACTCCGGTGTTCGAGTCCCGCCCCAGCGCTTAACGGTCAAGGAAGACGTGTCCATGACGTAGCCGAACAGCTGTAAATCCTTCCAACGCTGGCCAATGGCAGGCGGTAAGAGAGGGAGAGAGTCCCGGCCTGCCGTGTGACACACAGAGAAGGGGGAGCCTCCCCCAACACTACCTGCAGCATATGCAAAAGTGTACGTTGCCACAGCCACATGGACTACTTTGTGGGGAGCGGGGTGGGGTTGACTAGACGGCCGGTGTGGATCAGAGCGGTGCCAACAGCACAGGGCGGGCACAGAGCTCAAGACAATCACACAACTTAGGGGCACCTAAGAGGCATGGATAATGAAAGTCTGAGGTTCACCCTCTACCATCCTAGTAGTCGCCTGGCACAATGATATTGCTGTTATTGCATAATCTTAGTGACCAATGATGCTGCAGTGAAATAATCTCCATGTTCAGTTGGCAAGGTTCTTAAAGATTCTTACCTTTATAGATAAGGTATATTTATCTTTATAAATATTTATATTTATAGGGTTCTTTATAGATTCTTAGCACACAGGACGATCTCATTGTGCACTCTTGTATGAACAGGAAATCTCAGAAATACCAATCGATCTTTACTGGCATGACGCACAAGGAGTCAAGATCTTTTCAGGCAATAGGGACTGGAGGATGGGAGAAAATTGGGATAATTATTGTACACAGACAAACCCTTTTTAAGTCAAACATTGCCTTTTCCATTTTAATACACTTTGATTGATATTCTTTATGGTCAAAAAGCAAAGACTGATGGCACCTTGGGTGGTGGAGCTGTATCACCGGACATGGGCTGCAGCACCACCACTGGCAGGAGGGCGGAACTGCAGCGTGACACGTTTACATAAGCAGTCCCCATTCTGAACGCGCACAATGGAAAGGGTTGACACAAAAGCACGGCAAAAGCAGGAGAAGAAGAAGTGAGGGTTTGTAGGCAGGGGGCGGGTGCAAACATAAGATTTTTGATACATTACTGAGACTTACCTGCCGGACCATGCGACAAGACCTGACATTGTCATTGAAGCCCATCCAACGGTGGTAATCTGGGTACTCCCCCCTCCTTAAGACGTACATGTACCCCAAGTAGTTGGGGCGCTCGTAGATCACCCAGACACCACTCTCCACGTGGATGGAGCGGCAGCAGCTGAAATAAGTCTGCAAGTCCGGGGTGTCACTGGTACATTCAAAGTGACGACCTTGGAAGTCTCTGTCCTCGTAGAAAATGATCTGTAATGGAAGACAAGCAACATTCCAACGAGGAACTCTTTCCAATTGACTTGCTTCCCATTATTTTCCCTCCCTGCGCACCTGTGTATATTTCCCCAATGTTTCTCCTTCTCAAGGGGCAATTAGGGATGGACAATAAATGCTGGCCAAGCCAGCCACCCCCATTAGTTTGTCCAGGATACAGGAATGAGCTTGACCATTAGCGCCTCAAACCAGCATCTTAATCTCATCTGAACCTTAAACGCTGCAGACGCCAGACACCTGATAGAAAGAGAAAATGCTGGATATGCTCAGCCGGTCAGGCAGCCTCTGTAGAAACAGGGTGAACATTTCAGGTCTGTGACATACTGTCTGAACTGGAAAAGTTAAGAGACGTAACGGGCTTTAGGCAAGTTCAGAGGTAGGGATAAAAGCAAAATTACTGCGGATGCTGGAAATCTGAAACAAAAACAGAAAATGCTGGAAAAACTCAGTAACTCCAGCAGCATCTGCAGAGAGAGAAAAGGAGTTAACGTTTTGAGTCCGTGTGACTCTTCGTCAGTGCAGCGATAGGGATATAGGGGTTAGGTGAGGGGGGGGGAGGGTTAGAGCTGGAAAGGAAGATCTAATAGGCCATGTGGAAGGTAGCAGTGATCTAAATGACAAAAAGGATGATTGTGCAGGGATGAGTGCAGCTCCCACAACAGTCACAAGGCACAAGTCAGGAGTGTGATGGGATAATCTCCACTTGCCTGGATGAGTGCAGCTCCCACAACACTCGAGAAGCTCGACACCATCCAGGACAAAGCAGCCCCGCTCGATGGGGCACCCCATCCACAAACATTCACTCCCTCCACCACCACCGACGCACAGGGGCAGCAGTGTGTGTACCATCTACAAGATGCACTGCAGCAACTCACCAAGGCTCCTTCGATAGCGCCGCCCAAACCCACGACCTCTACCATCTAGAAGGATGAGAGCAGCAGACACATGGGGAACACCACCACCTGCAAGTTCCCCTCCCAGCCACTCACCATCCCGACTTGGAAATATATCGGCCGTTCCTTCACTGTCGCCGGGTCAAAATCCTGGAACTCTCTCCCTAACAGCGCCGTGGGTGTACCTACACCACACGGACAAAATCCTGGAACTCCCTCCCTAACAGCGCCATGGGTGTACCTACACCACACGGACAAAATCCTGGAACTCCCTCCCTAACAGCGCCATGGGTGTACCTACACCACACGGACAAAATCCTGGAACTCCCTCCCTAACAGCGCCATGGGTGCACCTACACCACACGGGGACTGCAACGGTTCAAGAAAGCGGCTCACCCCCCCCACCTTCTCAAGGGGCAATTAGGGATGGGCAACAGATGCTGGCTCTGCTAGAGCCACTTGTATATTCAGAATGATTGTTTTTTTACAGGAAGGAGGTTACTCTGCACAGTATCGACCCCTCCCACCTTCAATTCGAACAGGTTACCTCGAGCCCGATGAGGAACAAGTACCATCACAGAAGGAACTTGCATTTCTGCGGAACCAGTGAAATATTCTTGAAGTGCAACCATTGCCGTAGTGTGGGGGATGGGGGGGGGGGGGAAACGCAGCTGCCGGTCCACGCACAGCAAGATCCCACAAGCCGCAGCCGGATCACGAACGGGTGATCTGCTTTTAGTGATATTGATTTGAGGGGCAAAACGTCAGCCCCAGGACATTGGAGATAACTCCGCTGGCGTTCCTTCAAAATCGAGCTGTGGACCTTTCCCAATCACCTGAGAGGGTGGACGGTGGGGAGTGGGGGTTGATGGGGGGGGTGGTTTGACGTTGAGGGGGAGCGGCCTCGGGGGGCCTCACCCCAAAGCCAGGACCTCTGACAGTGCTACACTCTCTCAGCACTGCACTGAGAGTATCACACCCTCCTGAAACAGAGGCGAGGAAGCTACCCACTTACCTTCCCCATCTTCCTTGTGACCAGGCGACACTTGCACTGCTACCTGCTCGTTGGCTGTGGTTTGATCTGAATATTGCTGCTGTATTTATACTCAGTATAATGAATTACGCAGAGAAGGCTTTATTGTCTGCAATTAAACACATCAGCAGAACACGCTGTTGTTCTGTTTTGTTGAGCTGAAGTATTTGATTTCTATATAGATCTTTTGTTTTGCCTTTTTTTTTAATCCCCGCCATCGAACATCCATCGTTTCTAGAGTCATCTCTTTTTAAAAATCATTTGTATGCAGTTATATTTGAACCTTATAGCTGGGCTGGCATGCTGAAGGTTCGTTGCTTGCCTTTCACATTTCAGAGAACTGTCCATTAGAGGCCATTCAGCCCATTACGTCTGTGCTAGCTCTTTGAATGAGCTGTACCCACTTTCCCCTCTGGCTTTTACCCCTTCCCCCCACCTCTCGCTGTGCAAAGTATTTCTCAAGACCATTTTTTGCATTAATTATACTGAAACCAGACATGACCACATCAGCCCACGTTATTTTTTTAAAAATTTGTTTAATGGGATGTGGGCGTCGCTGTCTGGGCCAGCGTTTATTGCCCATCCCTAATTGCCCCTTGAGAAGGTGGGGGGGTGGGGGGTGAGCTGCCTCCTTGAACCGCTGCAGTCCCCACGTGGTGTAGGTACACCCACAGTGCTGTTAGGGAGGGAGTTCCAGGATTGTGACCCAGCGACAGTGAAGGAACAGCCGATATATTCCCAAATCAGGATGGTGAGCGGCTGGGAGGGGGACTTCCAGGCGGTGGTGTTCCCCATGTGTCTGCTGCCTCTCGTCCTTCTAGATGATAGAGGTCGTGGGTTTAGAAGGTGCTGTTGAAGGAGCCTTGGTGAGTTCCAATCTTGCCATTGGTACTTAGATACCTTTTTCTTTCATGGGATGTGGGTGTCACTGGCTGGGCTGACATTTGTTGCCTGTCCCTAACTGCCCCCTTGGCCATTTCAGAGGGGCAGCTAAGAGTCAACCATGTCAGTGTGTGTGGGTCTGGAGTCACGTGTAGGGCCAGACCCGGTAAGGACAGAAGATTTCCCCTTCCCTAAAGGGGCATTAGTGACCCAGATGGGTGATGCTTTATCTCCCGGACTTGTTAATGTTGATTTGAAATTCCACCAACTGCTGTGTTGCTCAGTGACAGTACCAATGATTTATTCATTCATGGGATGTGGATGTCACTGCCTAGGCCAGCTATTTATTACCCATCCCAAGCTGCCCCTTGTTCAGAGCGCACTTAAGAGTCAACCACATCATTGCTGTGGGTCTGGAGTCACGTGTAGGCCAGACTGGGTAAGGACAGCAGATTTCCTTTACCAAAGGGACATTAGTGACCCAGATGAGTTTTTACAACAATCGACAACAGTTTCACAAGCCATCATCAGATTTTTATGTTGGGATTCGAACCCAGGTCCCTAGAGCATTACCCCGAGTCTCTGGAATACTAGTCCAGTGATAATACTGCTACACCATCACCTCCCCCCTGGTGCCAGTATTTCCCCTTTACAATGTAGGGCAGGCTGGCAGCCAATTTTCACCCAGTGAGATCCCACCAACAGCAATGAGATAGAAATGAATATGCCATAACAAATCTCAGCGTATTTATTTTGAAAGCACATATTCATATTTTACATCAGAAAATGGCTAATCACATTGAACAGAGAGTGAAATGATGACGATGGGGCCTTTGAAGATTACAGCAAGCCAACAAAACAGAAGGACCCCTCACAAGGTGTCACTGGATGAGAACCTGAAGAACAGCCCCTGTGTGATCTCGCTGCTCACTTTTCTCCCTCCAGCACGAGGAGGTGTGAAGACCGATCCTACGTGAGGAGGAATTTCTTCTCCCCGAGGGTGGGTCAATCTGTGGAATTCTCTCCCCCAGAGAGCAGTGGAGGCCGGGTCAGTGAATATATCCGAGGCTGAGTTAGACAGCTTTTTGATCAGCAAAGGGAGTCGAGGGTTATTTGAGGGGTGGGGGAACAGGCAGGAAAGTGGAGATGGGATCACAACTAGATCAGTCACAATCTTGATGAACGGGGGAGCAGGCTCGAGGGGCTGAATGGCCTATCCCTGCTCCCAAGTCCTATGTTCCAATGACCTACTGAAACCCCAACTCAGGCCAGCTGACATAGCAGGTTCAGATCAAAGCCAGCTCTATGACAAACTGGGCAGTGCAATGATCACAGGCACCAGAGAGAGCGCCAAAGCACTTACAACAACTGGTAATAATATGTATTTTTAAAAAAGTACCAAGGTCAAACCTTCAAGGACATGCTTAGCCCAAAAAAAAAGCACTCAAACGACAGTCCTTTTCCATTTGATTTGTTCATTTTGTGCTACAATATGAAGGATTCTTTAATATGCCTGAACGCAGATTTTAATTCGTCATTTTTGGGGTGGAAAATTGAAAAGCACAAACAAATAAAATCGAACCAATTAATGTGTTGGCTGAGACTGAAGGGTTTTTTAACCCTCCCACTGCGATTGTTACGAAGAGGGATTTGTTATGAAGGGTTTGACCAAAAGAATCGGTGGGCTGATTTCGCCATCTCTACATGGTCATCGGGTCAAGTGTTACCCGGCCCTCAACCAACACTAGTCCTCAGTGTGCCGTGATGGCAAAACTAACAAGGTCTGGTGATCTTTAGCTCGATCCTTCTCATCATCTGGTCCCCATTCATCACAAAACTCAAGATTAGATACTCAGTGGACGATGTATGCTCTAGGGTTGTGAGGGGAAGGAGATGAAGGTAAATTAACTCCACGTTGTTCGTAAATTTGCCCAAACATCTGGAGTGAAGGTCAGATCAGCAGCTCCCCTGGGATGGCGCTTAAAACCCTTCAAATCGAAGGGATGAAGTGAAAGCAGCAAAGGGGGTTATATAGTGAGCTATAACCCCTGAAAGGACACATAGAGCTGGAGCTGACTGTCATCCAAAGATAGCCTCACAATATTGACAGTAATGATGTAAAAAAATCAAACACAGTAAAATTGAAAGCGATGCTAAAGTAGGTTGGGCAGAGCATATAAATGCAGCAAGTGGTGTGAAATTAAACGACTGTGCTGTCAAATGCCAGTGCTATGGAGGCTACAACAGAGCACTGGACATTACATAAAGAGGTTGATTGAGAAAGTTTCTGCATCATAGTACACGTTTTCTACACAAGAGTGTTACAGGGAGGGTGTGGGGTGTATCAGAGTGTTACAGTGAGGGGTGTGGGGTATATCAGACTGTTACAGTGAGGGGTGTGGGATATATCAGACACTTACAGTGAGGGGTGTGGGGTATATCAGTGTGTTACAGTGAGGGGTGTGGGGTATATCAGTGTGTTACAGTGAGGGGTGTGGGGTATATCAGTGTGTTACAGTGAGGGGTGTGGGGTATATCAGAGTGTTACAGTGAGGGGTGTTGGATATATCAGAGTGTTACACTGAGGGGTGTGGGGTATATCAGACTGTTACAGTGAGGGGTGTGGGGTATATCAGTGTGTTACAGTGAGGTGTGTGGGGTATATCAGAGTGTTACAGTGAGGGATGTGGGGTATATCAGAGTGTTACAGTGAGGGGTGTGGGGTATATCAGTGTGTTACAGTGAGGGGTGTGGGGTATATCAGAGTGTTACAGTGAGGGGTGTGGGGTATATCAGTGTGTTACAGTGAGGGGTGTGGGGTATATCAGAGTGTTATAGTGAGAGGTGTGGGATATATCAGAGTGTTACAGTGAGGGGTGTGGGGTATATCAGACTGTTACAGTGAGGGGTGTGGGGTGTATCAGTGTGTTACAGTGAGGGGTGTGGGGATATATCAGAGTGTTACAGTGAGGGGTGTGGGGTATATCAGTGTGTTACAGTGAGGTGTGTGGGGTATATCAGATTGTTACAGTGAGGGGTGTGGGGTATATCAGTGTGTTACAGTGAGGGATGTGGGGTATATCAGTGTGTTACAGTGAGGGGTGTGGGGTATATCAGAATGTTACAGTGAGGGGTGTGGGGTATATCAGTGTGTTACAGTGAGGGGTGTGGTATATATCAGATTGTTACAGCGAGGGGTGTGGGGGTATATCAGAGTGTTACAGTGAGGGGTGTGGGGTATATCAGTGTGTTACAGTGAGGGGTGTGGGGTATATCAGAGTGTTACAGTGAGGGATGTGGGGTATATCAGAGTGTTACAGTGAGGGGTGTGGGGTATATCAGTGTGTTACAGTGAGGGGTGTGGGGTATATCAGAGTGTTATAGTGAGAGGTGTGGGATATATCAGCGTGTTACAGTGAGGGGTGTGGGGTATATCAGAGTGTTACAGTGAGGGGTGTGGGGTGTATCAGTGTGTTACAGTGAGGGGTGTGGGGATATATCAGAGTGTTACAGTGAGGGGTGTGGGGTATATCAGTGTGTTACAGTGAGGTGCGTGGGGTATATCAGATTGTTACAGTGAGGGGTGTGGGGTATATCAGTGTGTTACCGTGAGGGGTGTGGGGTATATCAGTGTGTTACAGTGAGGTGTGTGGGGTATATCAGATTGTTACAGTGAGGGGTGTGGGGTATATCAGAGTGTTACAGTGTGGGGTGTGGGGTATAGCAGAGTGTTACAGTGAGGTGTGTGGGGTATATCAGGGTGTTACAGTGAGGGGTGTGGGGATATATCAGAGTGTTACAGTGCGGGGTGTGGGGTATATCAGAGTGTTACAGTGAGGGGTGTGGGGTATATCAGAGTGTTACAGTGAGGGGTGTGGGGTATATCAGTGTGTTACAGTGAGGTGCGTGGGGTATATCAGATTGTTACAGTGAGGGGTGTGGGGTATATCAGTGTGTTACAGTGCGGGGTGTGGGGTATATCAGTGTGTTACAGTGAGGTGTGTGGGGTATATCAGATTGTTACAGTGAGGGGTGTGGGGTATATCAGTGTGTTACAGTGAGGGATGTGGGGTATATCAGTGTGTTACAGTGAGGGGTGTGGGGTATATCAGAGTGTTACAGTGAGGGGTGTGGGGTTATATCAGTGTGTTACAGTGAGGGGTGTGGGATATATCAGATTGTTACAGCGAGGGGTGTGGGGGTATATCAGAGTGTTACAGTGAGGGGTGTGGGGTATATCAGTGTGTTACAGTGAGGTGTGTGGGGTATATCAGAGTGTTACAGTGAGGGATGTGGGGTATATCAGAGTGTTACAGTGAGGGGTGTGGGGTATATCAGTGTGTTACAGTGAGGGGTGTGGGGTATATCAGAGTGTTATAGTGAGAGGTGTGGGATATATCAGAGTGTTACAGTGAGGGGTGTGGGGTATATCAGACTGTTACAGTGAGGGGTGTGGGGTGTATCAGTGTGTTACAGTGAGGGGTGTGGGGATATATCAGAGTGTTACAGTGAGGGGTGTGGGGTATATCAGTGTGTTACAGTGAGGTGCGTGGGGTATATCAGATTGTTACAGTGAGGGGTGTGGGGTATATCAGTGTGTTACAGTGCGGGGTGTGGGGTATATCAGTGTGTTACAGTGAGGTGTGTGGGGTATATCAGATTGTTACAGTGAGGGGTGTGGGGTATATCAGAGTGTTACAGTGTGGGGTGTGGGGTATAGCAGAGTGTTACAGTGAGGTGTGTGGGGTATATCAGGGTGTTACAGTGAGGGGTGTGGGGATATATCAGAGTGTTACAGTGCGGGGTGTGGGGTATATCAGAGTGTTACAGTGAGGGGTGTGGGGGTATATCAGAGTGTTACAGTGAGCGGTGTGGGGTATATCAGAATGTTACAGTGAGGGGTGTGGGGGTATATCAGAGTGTTAGGGTGAGGGATGTGGGGTATATCAGTGTGTTACAGTGAGGGGTGTGGGGTATATCAGAATGTTACAGTGAGGGGTGTGGGGGTATATCAGTGTGTTACAGTGAGGGGTGTGGGATATATCAGATTGTTACAGCGAGGGGTGTGGAACATATCAGATTGTGACAGTGAGGTGTGTGGGATATATCAGAGTGTTACAGTGAGTGGTGTGGGATATATCAGAGTGTTACAGTGAGCGATGTGGTGTATATCAGAGTGTTACTATGAGGTATGTGGGGTATATCAGAGTGTTACAGTGAGGTGTGTGGGGTATATCACAGTGTTACAGTGAGGGTGTGGGATATATCAGAGTGTTACAGTGAGGTGTGTAGGGTATATCAGAGTGTTACAGGGAGAGGTGTGGGGTATATCAGTGTATTACAGTGAGAGGTGTGGATCATATCAGATTGTGATAGTGAGTAGTGTGGGATATATTAGAGTGTTACAGTGAGGGGTGTGGGGTATATCAGAGTATTACAGGGAGGGGTGTGGGGTATATCAGATTGTGACAGTGAGGGGTGTGGGGTATATCAGAGTGTTACAGTGAGAGATGTGGGATATATCAGAGTGTTACAGTGAAGGGTGTATCAGAGTGTTACAGTGAGGGATGTGGGATATATCAGAATGTTACAGTGAGGGGTGTGGGGTATATCAGAGTGTTATAGTGAGAGGTGTGTGGTATATCAGAGTGTTACAGTGAGAGGTGTGGGGTATATCAGAGTGTTATAGTGAGAGGTGTGGGGTATATCAGAGTGTTATAGTGAGAGGTGTGTGGTATATCAGAGTGTTACAGTGAGGCGTGTAGGGTGTATCAGAGTGTTACAGTGAGGGATGTGGGGTATATCAGAGTGTTGCACTGAGGGGTGTATCAGAGTGTTACAGTGAGGGATGTGGGGTACATCAGAGTGTTACAGTGAGGGGTGTGTGGTGTATCAGAGTGTTACACTGAAGGGTGTATCAGAGTGTTACAGTGAGAGGTGTGGGGTATATCAGAGTGTTACAGTGAGGGGTGTGGGATATATCAGAGTGTTACAGTGAGGCGTGTGGGGTGTATCAGAGTGTTACAGTGAGGGATGTGGGGTATATCAGAGTGTTACACTGAGGGGTGTATCAGAGTGTTACAGTGAGGGATGTGGGGTACATCAGAGTGTTACAGTGAGGGGTGTATGGTGTATCAGAGTGTTACACTGAAGGGTGTATCAGAGTGTTACAGTGAGAGGTGTGGGGTGTATCAGTATGTTACAGTAAGGGGTGTGGGATGTATCAGGGTGTTACAGTGAGCGGTGTGGGGTATATCAGTGTTACAGTGAGGGGTGTGGGATATATCAGAGTGTTACAGTGAGGTGTGTGGGGTATATCAGAGTGTTACAGTGAGGGGTGTGGGATATATCAGAGTGTTACAGTGAGAGGTGTGGGGTATATCAGAGTGTTACAGTGAGGGGTGTGGGATATATCAGAGTGTTACAGTGAGGGGTGTGGGATATATCAGAGTGTTACAGTGAGGTGTGTGGGGTGTATCAGAGTGTTACAGTGAGGGGTGTGTGGTATATCAGAGTGTTACAGTGAGGGGTGTGGAACATATAAGAATGTTACAGTGAAGGGTGTGGAATATATCAGAGTGCTACAGAGAGGAGTGCGGGGTATATCAGACTGTTATAGTGAGGGGTGTGTAGAATATCAGAGTGTTACAGTGATGGATGTGGGGTATTTCAGAGTTTTATAGTGAGGGGTATAGGATATATCAGAGTATCACAGTGAAGGGTATGGGATATATCAGATAGTGAGGGTTTTGGTGGTATATCAGAGGGTTCTAGTGAGGGCTCTGGGATATGTCAGAGTGTTACAGTGAGGGGTGTGGGGTATATCAGAGTGTTACAGTGAGAGATGTGGGCTATATCAGAGTGTTACAGTGAGGGGTGTGGGGTATATCAGACTGTTACAGTGAGAGGTGTGGGATATATCAGAGTGTTACAGTGAGAGGTGTGGGATATATCTGAGTGTTACAGTGAGGGGTGTGGGGTATATCAGAGTGTTACAGTGAGAGGTGTGGGATATATCAGAGTGTTACAGTGAGAGGTGTGGGGTATATCAGATTGTTACAGTGAGAGGTGTGGGGTATATCAGAGTGTTATAGTGAGAGGTGTGGGATATATCAGAGTGTTACAGTGAGAGGTGTGGGATATATCAGAGTGTTACAGTGAGAGGTGTGGGGTATATCAGAGTGTTATAGTGAGAGGTGTGGGATATATCAGAGTGTTATAGTGAGAGGTTTGGGGTATATCAGAGTGTTATAGTGAGAGGTGTGTGGTATATCAGAGTGTTACAGTGAGGGGTGTGGGGTATATCAGAGTGTTACAGTGAGAGGTGTGGGGTACATCAGAGTGTTACAGTGAGGGGTGTGGGGTATATCAGAGTGTTATAGTGAGAGGTGTGGGGTATATCAGAGTGTTATAGTGAGAGGTGTTGGGTATATCAGAGTGTTACAGTGAGGGATGTGGGGTATATCAGAGTGTTACAGTGAGAAGGTGTGGGGTATATCAGAGTGTTACAGTGAGGGGTGTGGGATATATCAGTGTGTTACAGTGAGAGGTGTGGGGTATATCAGAGTGTTACAGTGAGGGGTGTCGTGTATTTCAGAGTGTTACAGTGAGGGATGTGGGGTATATCAGAGTGTTACACTGAGGGGTGTGGGATATATCAGAGTGTTACAGTGAGGGATGTGGGGTATATCAGAGTGTTACACTGAGGGGTGTATCAGAGTGTTACAGTGAGGGGTGTGTGGTGTATCAGAGTGTTACACTGAAGGGTGTATCAGAGTGTTACAGTGAGAGGTGTGGGGTATATCAGAGTGTTACAGTGAGGCGTGTGGGGTGCATCAGAGTGTTACAGTGAGGGATGTGGGGTATATCAGAGTGTTACACTGAGGGGTGTATCAGAGTGTTACAGTGAGGGATGCGGGGTACATCAGAGTGTTACAGTGAGGGGTGTATGGTGTATCAGAGTGTTACACTGAAGGGTGTATCAGAGTGTTACAGTGAGAGGTGTGGGTTGTATCAGTATGTTACAGTATGGGGTGTGGGATGTATCAGGGTGTTACAGTGAGTGGTGTGGGGTATATCAGTGTTAAATTGAGGGGTGTTGGATATATCAGAGTGTTACAGTGAGGGGTGTGGGGTATATCAGAGTGTTACAGTAAGGGGTGTGGGATGTATCAGGGTGTTACAGTGAGGGGTGTGGGGTATATCAGTGTTAAAGTGAGGGGTGTGGGATATATCAGAATGTTACAGTGAGGGGTGTGGGGTATATCAAAGTGTTACAGTGAGGGGTGTGGGATATATCAGAGTGTTACAGTGGGAGATGTGGGATATATCAGAGTGTTACAGTGAGGGGTGTGGGATATATCAGAGTGTTACAGTGAGGGGTGTGGGGTATATCAGAGTGTTACAGTGAGGGGTGTGGGATATATTAGAGTGTTACAGTGAGGCGTGTGGGGTGTATCAGAGTGTTACAGTGAGGGGTGTGGGGTGTATCAGAGTGTTACAGTGAGGGGTGTGGGATATATCAGAGTGTTACAGTGATGCGTGTGGGGTGTATCAGAGTGTTACAGTGCGGGGTGTGGGGTATATCAGAGTGTTACAGTGAGGGGTGTGGGATATATCAGAGTGTTACAGTGAGGGGTGTTGGGTGTATCAGAGTGTTACAGTGAAGGGTGTGGGATATATCAGAGTGTTACAGTGCGGGGTGTGGGGTGTATCAGAGTGTTACAGTGAGGGGTGTGGGGTGTATCAGAGTGTTACAGTGAGGGGTGTGGGATATATCAGAGTGTTACAGTGAGGCGTGTGGGGTGTATCAGAGTGTTACAGTGAGGGATGTGGGGTGTATCAGAGTGTTACAGTGAGGGGTGTATGGTGTATCAGAGTGTTACAGTGAGGGGTGTGGGGTATATCAAATTGTCACAGTGAGTGTTGTATCAGAGTGTTACACTGAGGGATGTGGGGTATATCAGACTGTTACAGTGAGGGGTGTGGGGTGTATCAGAGTGTTACAGTGAGGGATGTGGGATATATGAGAGTGTTACAGTGGGAGGTGTGGGATATATCAGAGTGTTACAGTGAGGGGTGTGGGATATATCAGAGTGTTACAGTAAGGGGTGTGGGGTATATCAGAGTGTTACAGTGAGGGGTGTGGGATATATTAGAGTGTTACAGTGAGGCGTGTGGGGTGTATCAGAGTGTTACAGTGAGGGGTGTGGGGTGTATCAGAGTGTTACAGTGAGGGGTGTGGGATATATCAGAGTGTTACAGTGATGCGTGTGGGGTGTATCAGAGTGTTACAGTGCGGGGTGTGGGGTATATCAGAGTGTTACAGTGAGGGGTGTGGGATATATCAGAGTGTTACAGTGAGGGGTGTGGGGTGTATCAGAGTGTTACAGTGAAGGGTGTGGGATATATCAGAGTGTTACAGTGCGGGGTGTGGGGTGTATCAGAGTGTTACAGTGAGGGGTGTGGGGTGTATCAGAGTGTTACAGTGAGGGGTGTGGGATATATCAGAGTGTTACAGTGAGGCGTGTGGGGTGTATCAGAGTGTTACAGTGAGGGATGTGGGGTGTATCAGAGTGTTACAGTGAGGGGTGTATGGTGTATCAGAGTGTTACAGTGAGGGGTGTGGGGTATATCAAATTGTCACAGTGAGTGTTGTATCAGAGTGTTACACTGAGGGATGTGGGGTATATCAGACTGTTACAGTGAGGGGTGTGGGGTGTATCAGAGTGTTACAGTGAGGGATGTGGGATATATGAGAGTGTTACAGTGAGGGGTGTGGGAGATAACAGTGTTACAGTGAGGGATGTGGGGTATATCAGAGTGTTACAATGAGGGGTGTATCAGAGTGTTACAGTGAGGGGTGTATCAGAGTGTTACAATGAGGGATGTAGGGTATATCAGAGTGTTACAGTGAATAGCGTAACAGAAGTGTTACAGTGAGGGTTTGGGGTGTATCAGAGTGTGACAGTGAGTGGGTATATCAGAGTGTTACAGTGAGGGGTGTTTTGTATATCAGAGTGTGATAGTGAGGGGTATATTAGAGTGTTACAGTGAGAGGTGTGGGCTGTATCAGAGCAGTTGTTTGGCAGTAAAAATTTGAGTATTGCTGTAAAAAGAGACATGTTGAAGCTTTTCATCTTGCACTCAGCTGGACACTTGGTAAGAATACCAATAGAAGGGGAAAAGAACAATTTATACTGTATGTGAAGAGAGTGTTGATTGATTGCCAAGTGGACTCTGATCGATAGAGGCATTGCCATGGAGGATGTATCAGTGATGTTGTCTGACAGTTAACTGCCAGGCAGCTTGACGCTGATTGGTCAAGGCATTGTCTGAGGAATGAGTCAGCGAATGGCTGAAACTGTTGTTCCAGGCACCAGGTGCAGTGCAGGGAAGGGGAACCAAACTGACACCCAGATGAAGGCAGCTGAACTGGGAGGAGTGGACTGGTTCGATTATTCTGAGATTATTGAAACATTGAACCCCAATAACCTGTGTATGGTACTGCCAGAGAAGCGCCAGAGATGAGCTGACGCTTGAAGTGGGATAGAGAACAGGGAGTTTAAATGTTGTTACTTTACACAGAAGGTAGTGAATGTCTGCAACAATTTGTCCAGGGAATGGGAGCATTAAGGGGAGAGTTGGAAGGCATTTGAGGGATTGGGTGGTTGAGGGTTATTTGTTTTTTTGGCTTGGCAATGGAAGGCAACTTTTTGCAGTCCTGTATGTTGGTGCAGTGATGTGCTGTCTTCCTGGGACAGGTGTTGAATGGGATCTGAGTGGAAGAGTGAATCTGGGGAGCCCTTTTAATTCAAATACTGTCCCAAATTGCAGGGAAATGTGTTTAAAAATATAAACCTGTAATCAGCTCCCTTTGTGAGAGGTGATTTAAGATCATTCTGTTAACCGATGAAAGAATTCCTGTACAATGTTAGCTGTTAAAAACTGATGTCAATTTGAATTTGGTCCTCAAAGAGGGCGATACACAGCATGGTTCCAACACCGAGTAGAAAGCCCAGGTTTTGACCCATCAAGTGTCCGAGATAGCCGCCGTGTTTGGTATCTGATTGGCTATGGAACATTTCAGGGAGCTGCAAAAAGACGGAGAGATTATGATGTATTTGACACAAGAGACCTCTGATTATTACATTAGGAACAGCAAGAGGCCATTCAGCCCCCCTCCCCCCCTGACCCTGTTACACAGGAACAGGAGGAGGCCATTCAGCCCCTCCCCTCCTCGAGCCTATTCCACAGGAACAGGAGGAGGCCATTCAGCCCCTCCCCTCCTCGAGCCTATTCCACAGGGACAGGAGGAGGCCATTCAGCCCCTCCTCCTCGAGCCTGTTACACAGGAACAGGGGCGAGGCCATTCAGCCCCTCCTCCTCCTCCAGCCTGTTACACAGGAACAGGAGGAGGCCATTCAGCCCCCTCCTCCTCAAGCCTGTCTGCAGTGGACAGAACTGGGACTGTAAGTCTGATGTTAAGAGGAGGCGGCTGATGGAGGAGCACCCCCCCCCGCCCCGCAACCTTTCCCAGCTGAGGCCTGAGCAGGGTTACTTTTTGGGCTTCCCCACTGCACTGGAACTCCTCCTGCCAGCCTGAAAATTGAGGTTTGGCTGGGGTGGGGGGGGGGGGGGGCTGCAAATGGCCCTAATTGGTCACTTAAGGGCCTCAGCTGGGGCAAGGGCAGGCAGGCAGGCTGGCATAGGCCTCACCCCTGCCAGAATAAAATTGCAGAGAGCTCGGGCCTTGAGGATGGACAATAAATGGTGGCCCAGCCCAGCGATACCCACATCGCCCGAATGAATAGATAGAGAACAAAGATCCACTCACCATGTCAACCAAAGCAATGTAGAGGAACATGCCAGCAGTGCCTGCGAAGATCCATGGGGTTATATTGTTTGTGTATTGTCCGATGGCAATCCCAATCACCATGCCTAAGTAACTGATCAGTGCAGACACCAGGTTAAATGTTACAGCCTGTCTCACTCTCATCCCTGCCTGCAACAGCACGGCAAAGTCACCTGAAATGCAGAGACGGGTTAAACTGTAGAGGGAGGTGAACTTCCAGTCTAGGAATAACGCCTGATGCAGCAAAAGCTGGAGATGAGCGAACACCTAGATCCAGTTCTGGACAGAGTAGATAGGGGCAAAACTGTTCCCACTCGAGAACGAGGTGGACACAGGTTTAATGTGATTGGCAAAAGAAGCAAAAGAGAAGCAGAAGCAAAAATTACGTGAGAAAAAATTTTCTCACGCAGCGAGTGGTTAGGATCTGGAATGCGCTGCCTGAGAGTGTGGTGGAGACAGGGTCAATCGAGGCGTTAGGGTCTGGAATGTGCTGCCTGAGAGTGTGGTGAAGACAGGGTCAATCGAGGCGTTAGGGTCTGGAATGCACTGCCTGAGAGTGTGGTGGAGACAGGGTCAATCGAGGCGTTAGGGTGTGGACTGTGCTGCCTGAGAGTGTGGTGGAGACAGGGTCAATCGAAGCGTTCAACAGAGAATTAGACTGATATCTCTGAAGGAAGAATGTGCAGGATTTTACAGAGAGGAGGATGGGGAAAGGGCACCAAGGTAATTGCTCATTTGGAGAGTTGGTGCAGTCACAATGGGCTGAATGGCCTCATTCAACACTGTAAAAAATTCTACGATTCTGTGCAGAGTGTCAGGAGAGAGGCGGAGAGAGGAAGAGAGAGAGGGAAAGAGAGAGAGGCAGATGGAGAAGCAGACAGAGAGAGAAAGGGAGAGACTGAGACAAAGAGAGGGAGAGAAAGGGATAAAGCGAGGCACACAGACAGGCAAAGACAAAGAAGACAGATAATTATATAATCTCTCCCAGTACAGTACTTACCAAGCTCATGTGGGAGCTCGTGACAGAACACAGCAATGGTGGTGCTCAATCCTCCTGAGATCCCTGTCGAAAACGCAGCGCCTGTCGGTGAGAATAAATACAAGTGACTTTGCCAAGACCTGCGGCCCTGATGATCAGCCCTGATGGTCAGCCCTGGCTGTGGTCAGCCTTGATGGTCAGCCCTGACAGTGGTCAGTCCAGATGGTCAGCCCTGATGGTCAGCCCTGGCTGTGGTCAGTCCAGATGGTCAGCCCTGATGGTCAGCCCTGGCTGTGGTCAGACCAGATGGTCAGCCCTGATGGTCAGCCCTGGCTGTGGTCAACCCTGATGGTCAGCCCTGGCTGTGGTCAGCCTTGATGGTCAGCCCTGATGGTCAGGCCTTTACTGTGGTCAGCCTGATGGTCAGCCTTGATGGTCAGCCCTGATGGTCAGGCCTTTACTGTGGTCAGCCTGATGGTCAGCCTTGATGGTCAGCCCAGGCTGTGGTCAGCCCTGATGGTCAGCCCTGACTGTGGTCTGTCCTGACTGCGGTCAGTCCTGACTGCGGTCTGTCCTGACCGCGGTCTGTCCTGACTGTGGTCAGCCCTGACTGTGGTCAGTTCTAACTGTGGTCAGCCCTGACTGCGGTCTGTCCTGACTGCGGTCTGTCCTGACTGCGGTCAGTCCTGACTGTGGTCAGCCCTGACTGTGGTCTGTCCTGACTGTGGACTGTCGTGAATGTGGTCAGCCCTGATGGTCAGCCTTGGCTGTGGTCAGCCCTGATGGTCAGCCCTGATGGTCAGCCCTGACTGTGGTCAGCCCTGATGGTCAGCCCTGATGGTCAGCCCTGACTGTGGTCAGCCATGATGGTCAGCCCTGACGGGCAGCATTGGCTGTGGTCAGCCCTGATGGTCAGCCCTGAATGCGGTCTGTCCTGACTCTGGTCAGCCCTGACTGCGGTCTGTCCTGACTGTGGTCAGCCCTGACTGCGGTCAGCCCTGACTGCGGTCTGTCCTGACTGCGGTCTGTCCTGACTGTGGTCTGTCCTGACTGTGGACTGTCGTGAATGTGGTCAGCCCTGACTGCGGTCTGTCCTGACTGTGGTCAGCCCTGACTGTGGTCTGTCCTGACTGCGGTCTGTCCTGACTGTGGTCTGTCCTGACTGTGGACTGTCGTGAATGTGGTCTGTCCTGACTGCGGACAGCCCTGATGGTCAGCCCTGATGGTCAGCCCTGGCTGTGGTGAGCCCTGATGGTCAGCCCTGGCTGTCGTCAGCCCTGATGTTCAGCCCTGATGGTCAGCCCTGACTGTGGTCAGTCCAGATGGTCAGCCCTGATGGTCAGCCCTGGCTGTGGTCAGCCCTGATGGTCAGCCCTGATGGTCAGCCCTGACTGTGGTCAGCCCTGACGGGCAGCATTGGCTGTGGTCAGCCCTGATGGTCAGCCCTGACTGAGGTCTGTCCTGACTGCGGTCTGTCCTGACTGCGGTCAGCCCTGACTGTGGTCTGTCCTGACTGTGGTCAGTCCTGACTGCGGTCTGTCCTGACTGTGGTCAGCCCTGACTGCGGTCTGTCCTGACTGCGGTCTGTCCTGACTGTGGTCAGCCCTGACTGCGGTCTGTCCTGACTGTGGTCAGCCATGACTGTGGTCTGTCCTGACTGCGGACTGTCATAGCTGTGGTCAGCTCTAACTGCGGTTTGTCCTGACTGCGGTCTGTCCTGACTATGGTCAGCCCTGACTGCGGTCTGTCCTGACTGCGGTCTGTCCTGAATGTGGTCAGCAATGAGTGTGGTCTGTCCTGACTGCGGTCTGTCCTGACTGTGGTCAGCCCTGACGGCGGTCTGTCCTGACTGTGGTCAGCCCTGACTGCGGTCTGTACTGACTGCGGTCTGTCCTGACTGTGGTCTGTCCTGACTGTGGTCAGCCCTGACTGCGGTCTGTCCTGACTGCAGTCTGTCCTGACTGCGGTCTGTCCTGACTGCGGTCTGTCCTGACTGCAGTCTGTCCTGACTGTGGTCAGCCCTAACTGCGGTCTGTCCTGACGGCGGTCTGACCTGACTGTGGTCAGCCATGACTACGGTCTGTCCTGACTGCGGTCCGTCCAGAATGTGGTCAGCCCTGACTGCGGTCTGTCCTGACTGTGTTCTGTCCTATCTGTGGTCTGTCCTGACTGCGGTCTGCCCAGACAGTGGTCTGCCCTGACTGAGGTCTGTCCAGACTGTGGTCAGCCCTGACTGGGGTCTGTCCTGGCTGTGGTCTGTCCTGACTGCGGTCAGTCCTGACTGCGGTCTGTCCTGACTGTGGTCAGTCCTAACTGCAGTCTGTCCTGACTGTGGTCTGACCTGACAGTGTTCAGCCCTGACTGCGGTCTGTGCTGATTGTGGTCAGCCCTGAATGTGGTCTGTCCTGCCTGTGGTCGGCCCTGAATGTGGTCTGTCCTGACTGTGTTCTGTCCAGTCTGTGGTCTGTCCTGACTGCGATCTGTCCTGACTGTGGGCAGCCTTGACTGCGGTCTGTCCTGACTGTGGTCAGCCCTGAATGTGGTCTGTCCTGACTGTGGACTGTCCTGACTGTGGTCAGCCCTGACTGTGGTCTGTTCAGACTGTGGTCAGCCCTGAATGTGGTCTGTCCTGACTGCGGTCTGTCCTGACTGTGGTCTGTCCTGACTGTGGTCTGTCCTGACTGTAGTCAGCCCTGAATGTGCTCAGCCCTGAATGCGGTCTGTCCTGACTGCGGTCTGTCCTGACTGAGGTCTGTCCTGACTGTGGTCAGTCCTGACTGCGGTCAGCCCTGACTGTGGTCTGTCCTGACTGCGGTCTGTCCTGACTGCGGTCTGTCCTGACTGTGGTCAGTCCTGACTGCGGTAAGCCCTGACTGTGGTCTGTCCTGACTGTGGTCTGTCCTGACTGTGGTCAGAACTGAATGTGGTCTGTCCTGACTGTGGTCTGTCAGGACTGTGGTCAGCCCTGACTGTGGTCTGTCCTGACTGCGGTCTGTCCTGACTACGGTCTGCCCTGACAGTGCTCTGTCCTGACTGCGGTCTGTCCTGACTACGGTCTGTCCTGACAGTGCTCTGTCCTGACTGCGGTCTGTCCTGATGGGGTCTGTCCTGACTGTGGTCAGCCCTGACTGTGGTCTGTCATGACTGTGGTCTGTGCTGACTGTGCTCTGTCCTGACTGTGGTGAGCACTGACTGTGGTCTGTCCTGTCTGTGGTCAGTCCTGACTGTGGTCTGTCGTGACTGTGGTCTGTCCTCACTGTGGTCAGACCTGACTGCGGTCTGTCCTGACTGTGGTCAGCCCGGACTGTGGTCTGTCCTGTCTGTGGTCAGTCCTGACTGTGGTATGTCCTGACTGTGGTCTGTCCTGACTGCGGTCTGTCCTGACTGTGGTCTGTCCTGACTGTGGTCAGCCCTGACTGTGGTCTGTCCTAACTGTGGTCAATCCTGACTGTGGTCTGTCCTCACTGTGGTCAGCCCTGACTGTGGTCTGTCCTGACTGCGGTCTGTCCTGACTGTGGTGAGCCCTGACTGTGGTCTGTCCTGACAGCGGTCAGCTCTGACTGCGGTCTGTCCTGACTGTGGTCTGTCCTGACTGCGGTCTGTCCTGACTGTGTTCTGTCCTGACTGCGGTCAGACCTGACTGTGGTCTGTCCTGACTGCGGTCTGTCCTGACTGCGGTCAGACCTGACTGTGCTCTGTCCTGACTGTGGTCACCGCAGAATGTGGTCTGTACTGACTGTGGTCTGTCCTGACTGCGGTCTGTCCTGACTGTGGTCAGCCCTCTGTCCTGACTGTGGTCAGAACTGACTGCGGTCTGTCGTGACTGTGGTCTGTGCTGACTGTGGTCTGTCCTGACTGTGGTCAGCACTGACTGTGGTCTGTCCTGTCTGTGGTCAGTCCTGATTGTGGTCTGTCCTGACTGTGGTCTGTCCTGACTGTGGTCAGCCCAGACTGTGGTTTGTCCTGACAGAGGTCAGTCCTGACTGTGGTCTGTCCTGACTGCGGTCTGTCCTGACTGTGGTCAGCCCTGACTGTGGTCAGCCCTGACTGCGGTCAGCCCTGACTGCGGTCTGTCCTTACTGCGGTCTGTCCTGACTGTGGTCTGTCGTGACTGTGGTCTGTCGTGACTGTGGTCAGCCCAGACTGTGGTCTGTCCTGACTGTAGTCAGTCCTGACTGTGGTCTGTCCTGACTGTGGTCAGCCCAGACTGTGGTCTGTCCTGACTGTAGTCAGTCCTGACTGTGGTCTGTCCTGACTGCGGTCTGTCCTGACTGTGGTCAGCCCTGACGGCGGTCTGTCCTGACTGCGGTCTGTCTTGATTGCGATCTGTCCTGACTGCGGTCTGTCCTGACTGCGAACTGTCCTGACTGTGGTCTGTCCTGCGTGTGGTCTGTCCTGACTGTGGTCAGCCCTGACTGTGGTCTGTCGTGCCTGTGGTCTGTGCTGACTGTGGTCTGTCCTGACTGCGGCCTGTCCTGACTGCGGTCTGTCCTCACTATGGTCTGACCTAACTGCGGTCTGTCCTGACTGTGGTCAGCCCGGACTGTCGTCTGTCCTGTCTGTGGTCAGTCCTGACTGTGGTCTGTCCTGACTGTGGTCTGTCGTGACTGTGGTCTGTCCTGACTGCGGTCTGTCCTGACTGCGTTCAGCCCTGACTGTGGTCAGCCCTGACTGTGGTCTGTCCTGACTGCGGTCTGTCCTGACTGCGGTCTGTCCTGACTTTGGTCAGCCCTGATGGTCAGGCCTTTACTGAGGTCAGCCCTGATGGTCAGCCCTGATGGTCAGCCCTGACTGTGGTCAGCCCTGATGGTCAGCCCTGGCAGTGGTCAGCCCTGATGGTCAGCGCTGATGGTCAGCCCTGATGGTCAGCCCTGGCTGTGGTCAGCCCTGATGGTCAGCCCTGACGGTGGTCAGCCCAGATGGTCAGCCTTGAACGAGGTCAGACCTGACTGTGGTCTGTCCTGACTGTGGTCAGTCCTGACGGCGGTCTGTCCTGACTGTGGTCTGTTTTGATTGTGGTCAGCACTGAGTGTGGTCTGTCATGACTGTGGTCTGTCCTTAGTGCGGTCTGTCCTGACTGCGGTCTGTCCTGACTGTAGTCTGTCCAGACTGTGGTCTGTCCGGACTGTGGTCAGCCATGTCTGTGGTCTGTCCTGACTGTGGTCAGAACTGACTGCGATCTGTCCAGACTGTGGTCTGTCCTGACTGTGGTCAGCCGTGACTGCGGTCTGTCCCGACTGCGGTCTGTCCTGACTGTGGTCAGCCGTGACTGCGGTCTGTCCTGACTGCGGTCTGTCCTGACTGCGGTCATCCCTGACTGTGATCTGTCCTGACTGTGGTCTGTCCTGAATATGGTCAGCCCTGACTGTGGTCTGTCCTGACGGAGGTCATCCCTGACTCCCGTCTGTCTTGACTGTAGTCTGTCCTGACTGTGGTCTGTCCAGACTGCGGTCTGTCCTGACTGTGGTCAGCCCTGATGGTCAGCCCTGACTGTGGTCAGCCCTGACTGCGGTCTGTCCTGACTGCGGTCTGTCCTGACTGTGCTCTGTCTGGACTGTGGTCAGCCCTGACTGTGGTCTGTCCTGACTGCGGTCTGTCCTGACTGCGGTCTGTCCTGACTGTGGTCTGTCCTGACTGTGGTCAGCCCTGACTGTGGTCTGTCCTGACTGCGGTCTGTACTGACTGTGGTCATCCCTGACTGCGGTCTGTCCTAATGGTGGTCAGCCGTGAATGTGGTCTGTCCTGACAGTGTTCTGTCCTGACTGCGGTCTGTCCTGACTGCGGTCTGTCCTGACTGTGGACAGTCCTGACTGTGGTCTGTCCTGACAGTTTTCTGTCCTGACTGTGGTCTGTCCTGACTGTGGTCATCCCTGACTGCGGTCTGTCCTGGCTGTGGTCAGCCCTGAGTGTGGTCTGTCCTGACTGTGGTCTGTCCTGGCTGTGGTCAGCCCTGACTGTAGTCTCTCCTGACTGTGGTCTGTCCTGACTGTGGTCTGTCCTGACTGTGGTTTGTCCTGACTGCGGTCTGTCCTGACTGTGGTCTGTACTGAATGTGTTCAGTCCTGACTGTGGTCTTTCCAGACTGTGGTCTGTCCTGACTGTGGTCAGCCCTGACTGTGGTCTGTCCTGACTGTGGTCAGCCCTGACTGTGGTCTGTCCTGACTGTGGTCAGTCCTGACTGTGGTCTGTCCTGACTGCGGTCTGTCCTGACTGTGGTCTGTCCTGACTGTGGACTGTCGTGAATGTGGTCTGTCCTGACTGTGGTCAGCCCTGACTGCGGTCTGTCCTGACTGTGGTCAGCCCTGACTGCGGTCTGTCCTGGCTGTGGTCTGTCCTGACTGCGGTCTGCCCAGACAGTGGTCAGCCCTGACTGTGGTCTGTCCAGACTGTGGTCAGCCCTGACTGTGGTCTGTCCTGTCTGTGGTCAGTCTTAACTGTGGTCTGTCCTGACTGTGGTCTGTCCTGTCTGTGGTCAGTCCTGACTGCGGTCTGTGCTGATTGTGGTCAGCCCTGACTGTGGTCTGTCGTGACTGTGGTCTGTGCTGACTGTGGTCTGTCGTGACTGTGGTCTGTCCTGACTGCGGACTGTCCTGACTGTGGTCTGTCCTGACTGCGGTCTGTCCTGACTGTGGTCAGTCCTGACTGTGGTCTGTCGTGACTGTGGTCTGTCCTGACTGTGGTCAGCCCTGACCGTGGTCTGTCCTGACTGTGGTCAGCCCTGACTGTTGTCTGTCCTGTCTGTGGTCTGTCCTGACTGTGGTATGTCCTGACTGTGGTCTGTCCTGTCTGTGGTCAGTCCTGACTGTGGTCTGTCCTGACTGTGGTCTGTCCTGACTGGGGTCTGTCCTGGCTGTGGTCAGTCCTGACTGCGGTCTGTCCTGACTGTGGTCAGTCCTAACTGCAGTCTGTCCTGACTGTGGTCTGTCCTGACTGTGTTCAGCCCTGACTGGGGTCTGCGCTGACTGTGTTCAGCCCTGACTGCGGTCTGTGCTGATTGTGGTCAGCCCTGAATGTGGTCTGTCCTGGCTGTGGTCGGCCCTGAATGTGGTCTGTCCTGACTGTGTTCTGTCCAGTCTGTGGTCTGTCCTGACTGCGATCTGTCCTGACTGTGGGCAGCCTTGACTGCGGTCTGTCCTGACTGTGGTCAGCCCTGAATGTGGTCTGTCCTGACTGTGGTCTGTCCTGACTGTGGTCAGCCCTGACTGTGGTCTGTTCAGACTGTGGTCAGCCCTGAATGTGGTCTGTCCTGACTGTGGTCTGTCCTGACTGTGGTCAGCCCTGAATGCGGTCAGCCCTGAATGCAGTCTGTCCTGACTGCGGTCTGTCCTGACTGCGGTCTGTCCTGACTGTGGTCTGTCCTGACTGTGGTCTGTCCAGACTGCGGTCTGTCCTGACTGTGGTCAGCCCTGATGGTCAGCCCTGACTGTGGTCAGCCCTGACTGCGGCCTGTCCTGACTGCGGTCTGTCCTGACTGTGCTGTGTCTGGACTGTGGTCAGCCCTGACTGTGGTCTGTCCTGACTGCGGTCTGTCCTGACTGTGGTCTGTCCTGACTGTGGTCAGCCCTGACTGCGGTCTGTCCTGACTGCAGTCTGTCCTGACTGTGGTCTGTCCTGACTGTGGTCAGCCCTGACGGCGGTCTGTCCTGACTGTGGTCAGCCCTGACTGTGGTCTGTCCTGACTGCGGTCTGTACTGACTGTGGTCATCCCGGACTGCGGTCTGTCCTAATGGTGGTCAGCCGTGAATGTGGTCTGTCCTGACAGTGTTCTGTCCTGACTGCGGTCTGTCCTGACTGCGGTCTGTCCTGACTGTGGACAGTCCTGACTGTGGTCTGTCCTGACAGTTTTCTGTCCTGACTGTGGTCTGTCCTGACTGTGGTCAGCCCTGACTGCGGTCTGTCCTGGCTGTGGTCAGCCCTGAGTGTGGTCTGTCCTGACTGTGGTCTGTCCTGGCTGTGGTCAGCCCTGACTGTAGTCTCTCCTGACTGTGGTCTGTCCTGACTGTGGTCTGTCCTGACTGTGGTTTGTCCTGACTGCGGTCTGTCCTGACTGTGGTCTGTACTGAATGTGTTCAGTCCTGACTGTGGTCTTTCCAGACTGTGGTCTGTCCTGACTGTGGTCAGCCCTGACTGTGGTCTGTCCTGACTGTGGTCAGCCCTGACTGTGGTCTGTCCTGACTGTGGTCAGTCCTGACTGTGGTCTGTCCTGACAGTTTTCTGTCCTGACTGTGGTCTGTCCTGACTGTGGTCAGCCCTGACTGCGGTCTGTCCTGGCTGTGGTCAGCCCTGAGTGTGGTCTGTCCTGACTGTGGTCTGTCCTGGCTGTGGTCAGCCCTGACTGTAGTCTCTCCTGACTGTGGTCTGTCCTGACTGTGGTCTGTCCTGACTGTGGTTTGTCCTGACTGCAGTCTGTCCTGACTGTGGTCTGTACTGAATGTGTTCAGTCCTGACTGTGGTCTTTCCAGACTGTGGTCTGTCCTGACTGGGGTCAGCCCTGACAGTGGTCTGTCCTGACTGTGGTCAGCCCTGACTGTGGTCTGTCCTGACTGTGGTCAGTCCTGACTGTGGTCTGTCCTGACTGTGGTCAGCCCTGACTGTGGTCTGCCCTGACTGTGGTCAGTCCTGACTGTGGTCTGTCCTGACTGCGGTCTGTCCTGACTGTGGTCTGTCCTGACTGTGGACTGTCGTGAATGTGGTCTGTCCTGACTGCGGACAGCCCTGATGGTCAGCCCTGGCTGTGGTGAGCCCTGATGGTCAGCCCTGGCTGTCGTCAGTCCTGATGGTCAGCCCTGATGGTCAGCCCTGACTGTGGTCAGTCCAGATGGTCAGCCCTGATGGTCAGCCCTGGCTGTGGTCTGTCCTGACTGCGGTCTGTCCTGTCTGTGGTAGGCCCTGACGGCGTTCTGTCCTGACTGCAGTCTGTCCTGACTGCGGACTGTCCTGACTGTGTTCAGCCCTGACTGCGGTCTGTGCTGATTGTGGTCAGCCCTGAGTGTGGACTGTCCTGACTGTGGTCTTTCCTGGCTGTGGTAAGCCCTGAATGTGGTCTGTCCTGTCTGTGGTCTGTCCTGACTGCGGTCTCTCCTGACTGTGGTCAGCCCTGACTGCGGTCTGTCCTGACTGTGGTCAGCCCTGAATGTGGTCTGTCCTGACTGTGGTCTGTCCTGACTGTGGTCAGCCCTGACTGTTTTCTGTCCTGACTGTGGTCTGTCCTGACTGTGGTAAGCCCTGAATGTGGTCTGTCCTGACTGTGGTCTGTCCTGACTCTGGTCTGTCTTGACTGTGGTCAGTCCTGACTGCGGTCTGTCCTGACTGCGGTCTGTCCTGACTGCGTTCAGCCCTGACTGTGGTCAGCCCTGACTGCGGTCTGTCCTGACTGCGGTCTGTCCTGACTTTGGTCAGCCCTGATGGTCAGCCCTGATGGTCAGCCCTGACTGTGGTCAGCCCTGATGGTCAGCCCTGGCAGTGGTCAGCCCTGATGGTCAGCGCTGATGGTCAGCCCTGATGGTCAGCCCTGGCTGTGGTCAGCCCTGATGGTCAGCCCTGACGGTGGTCAGCCCAGATGGTCAGTCTTGAACGAGGTCAGAACTGACTGTGGTCTGTCCTGACTGTGGTCAGTCCTGACGGCGGTCTGTCCTGACTGTGGTCTGTTTTGATTGTGGTCAGCACTGAGTGTGGTCTGTCGTGACTGTGGTCTGTCCTTAGTGCGGTCTGTCCTGACTGCGGTCTGTCCTGACTGTAGTCTGTCCAGACTGTGGTCTGTCAGGACTGTGGTCAGCCCTGTCTGTGGTCTGTCCTGACTGTGGTCAGAACTGACTGCGATCTGTCCAGACTGTGGTCTGTCCTGACTGTGGTCAGCCGTGACTGCGGTCTGTCCCGACTGCGGTCTGTCCTGACTGTGGTCAGCCCTGACTGCGGTCTGTCGTGACTGCGGTCTGTCCTGACTGTGGTCTGTCCTGAATATGGTCAGCCCTGACTGTGGTCTGTCCTGACGGCGGTCATCCCTGACTCCCGTCTGTCTTGACTGTAGTCTGTCCTGACTGTTGTCTGTCCAGACTGCGGTCTGTCCTGACTGTGGTCAGCCCTGATGGTCAGCCCTGACTGTGGTCAGCCCTGACTGCGGCCTGTCCTGACTGCGGTCTGTCCTGACTGTGCTCTGTCTGGACTGTGGTCAGCCCTGACTGTGATCTGTCCTGACTGTGGTCTGTCCTGACTGTGGTCTGTCCTGAATGTGGTCTGTCCTGACTGCGGTCTGTCCTGACTGCGGTCTGTCCTGTCTGTGGTCTGTCCTGAATGTGGTCTGTCCTGACTGCGGTCTGTCCTGACTGCGGTCTGTCCTGACTGTGGTCTGTCCTGACTGTGGTCTGTCCTGAATGCGGTCTGTCCTGACTGCGGTCTGTCCTGACTGCGGTCTGTCCTGACTGTGGTCTGTCCTGACTGTGGTCAGCCCTGACTGCGGTCTGTCCTGACTGCGGTCTGTCCTGACTGCGGTCTGTCCTGACTGTGGTCCGCCCTGACGGCGGTCTGTCCTGACTGTGGTCAGCCCTGACTGTGGTCTGTCCTGACTGCGGTCTGTACTGACTGTGGTCATCCCTG
Source organism: Carcharodon carcharias (assembly GCF_017639515.1). NCBI lineage: Eukaryota > Metazoa > Chordata > Chondrichthyes > Lamniformes > Lamnidae > Carcharodon > Carcharodon carcharias. The sequence continues at coordinate 26,724,296 of NC_054507.1, read as the reverse complement.
ACTGCGGTCTGTCCTAATGGTGGTCAGCCGTGAATGTGGTCTGTCCTGACAGTGTTCTGTCCTGACTGCGGTCTGTCCTGACTGCGGTCTGTCCTGACTGTGGACAGTCCTGACTGTGGTCTGTCCTGACAGTTTTCTGTCCTGACTGTGGTCTGTCCTGACTGTGGTCAGCCCTGACTGCGGTCTGTCCTGGCTGTGGTCAGCCCTGAGTGTGGTCTGTCCTGACTGTGGTCTGTCCTGGCTGTGGTCAGCCCTGACTGTAGTCTCTCCTGACTGTGGTCTGTCCTGACTGTGGTTTGTCCTGACTGCGTTCAGTCCTGACTGTGGTCTGCACTGAATGTGTTCAGTCCTGACTGTGGTCTTTCCAGACTGTGGTCTGTCCTGACTGTGGTCAGCCCTGACTGTGGTCTGTCCTGACTGTGGTCAGCCCTGACTGTGGTCTGTCCTGACTGTGGTCAGTCCTGACTGTGGTCTGTCCTGACTGCGGTCTGTCCTGACTGTGGTCTGTCCTGACTGTGGACTGTCGTGAATGTGGTCTGTCCTGACTGCGGACAGCCCTGATGGTCAGCCCTGATGGTCAGCCCTGGCTGTGGTGAGCCCTGATGGTCAGCCCTGGCTGTCGTCAGCCCTGATGGTCAGCCCTGATGGTCAGCCCTGACTGTGGTCAGTCCAGATGGTCAGCCCTGATGGTCAGCCCTGGCTGTGGTCTGTCCTGACTGCGGTCTGTCCTGTCTGTGGTAGGCCCTGACGGCGGTCTGTCCTGACTGCAGTCTGTCCTGACTGCGGACTGTCCTGACTGTGTTCAGCCCTGACTGCGGTCTGTGCTGATTGTGGTCAGCCCTGAGTGTGGACTGTCCTGACTGTGGTCTTTCCTGGCTGTGGTAAGCCCTGAATGTGGTCTGTCCTGTCTGTGGTCTGTCCTGACTGCGGTCTCTCCTGACTGTGGTCAGCCCTGACTGCGGTCTGTCCTGACTGTGGTCAGCCCTGAATGTGGTCTGTCCTGACTGTGGTCTGTCCTGACTGTGGTCAGCCCTGACTGTTTACTGTCCTGACTGTGGTCTGTCCTGACTGTGGTCAGCCCTGAATGTGGTCTGTCCTGACTGTGGTCTGTCCTGACTCTGGTCTGTCTTGACTGTGGTCAGTCCTGACTGCGGTCTGTCCTGACTGCGGTCTGTCCTGACTGCGTTCAGCCCTGACTGTGGTCAGCCCTGACTGTGGTCTGTCCTGACTGCGGTCTGTCCTGACTGCGGTCTGTCCTGACTTTGGTCAGCCCTGATGGTCAGGCCTTTACTGAGGTCAGCCCTGATGGTCAGCCCTGATGGTCAGCCCTGACTGTGGTCAGCCCTGATGGTCAGCCCTGACTGTGGTCAGCCCTGATGGTCAGCCCTGGCAGTGGTCAGCCCTGATGGTCAGCGCTGATGGTCAGCCCTGATGGTCAGCCCTGGCTGTGGTCAGCCCTGATGGTCAGCCCTGACGGTGGTCAGCCCAGATGGTCAGTCTTGAACGAGGTCAGAACTGACTGTGGTCTGTCCTGACTGTGGTCAGTCCTGACGGCGGTCTGTCCTGACTGTGGTCTGTTTTGATTGTGGTCAGCACTGAGTGTGGTCTGTCGTGACTGTGGTCTGTCCTTAGTGCGGTCTGTCCTGACTGCGGTCTGTCCTGACTGTAGTCTGTCCAGACTGTGGTCTGTCAGGACTGTGGTCAGCCCTGTCTGTGGTCTGTCCTGACTGTGGTCAGAACTGACTGCGATCTGTCCAGACTGTGGTCTGTCCTGACTGTGGTCAGCCGTGACTGCGGTCTGTCCCGACTGCGGTCTGTCCTGACTGTGGTCAGCCCTGACTGCGGTCTGTCGTGACTGCGGTCTGTCCTGACTGTGGTCTGTCCTGAATATGGTCAGCCCTGACTGTGGTCTGTCCTGACGGCGGTCATCCCTGACTCCCGTCTGTCTTGACTGTAGTCTGTCCTGACTGTTGTCTGTCCAGACTGCGGTCTGTCCTGACTGTGGTCAGCCCTGATGGTCAGCCCTGACTGTGGTCAGCCCTGACTGCGGCCTGTCCTGACTGCGGTCTGTCCTGACTGTGCTCTGTCTGGACTGTGGTCAGCCCTGACTGTGATCTGTCCTGACTGTGGTCTGTCCTGACTGTGGTCTGTCCTGAATGTGGTCTGTCCTGACTGCGGTCTGTCCTGACTGCGGTCTGTCCTGTCTGTGGTCTGTCCTGAATGTGGTCTGTCCTGACTGCGGTCTGTCCTGACTGCGGTCTGTCCTGACTGTGGTCTGTCCTGACTGTGGTCTGCCCTGACTGCGGTCTGTGCTGATTGTGGTCAGCCCTGAGTGTGGACTGTCCTGACTGTGGTCTTTCCTGGCTGTGGTAAGCCCTGAATGTGGTCTGTCCTGTCTGTGGTCTGTCCTGACTGCGGTCTCTCCTGACTGTGGTCAGCCCTGACTGCGGTCTGTCCTGACTGTGGTCAGCCCTGAATGTGGTCTGTCCTGACTGTGGTCTGTCCTGACTGTGGTCAGCCCTGACTGTTTACTGTCCTGACTGTGGTCTGTCCTGACTGTGGTCAGCCCTGAATGTGGTCTGTCCTGACTGTGGTCTGTCCTGACTCTGGTCTGTCTTGACTGTGGTCAGTCCTGACTGCGGTCTGTCCTGACTGTGGTCTGTCCTGACTGCGTTCAGCCCTGACTGTGGTCAGCCCTGACTGTGGTCTGTCCTGACTGCGGTCTGTCCTGACTGCGGTCTGTCCTGACTTTGGTCAGCCCTGATGGTCAGGCCTTTACTGAGGTCAGCCCTGATGGTCAGCCCTGATGGTCAGCCCTGACTGTGGTCAGCCCTGATGGTCAGCCCTGGCAGTGGTCAGCCCTGATGGTCAGCGCTGATGGTCAGCCCTGATGGTCAGCCCTGGCTGTGGTCAGCCCTGATGGTCAGCCCTGACTGTGGTCAGCCCAGATGGTCAGCCTTGAACGAGGTCAGACCTGACTGTGGTCTGTCCTGACTGTGGTCAGTCCTGACGGCGGTCTGTCCTGACTGTGGTCTGTTTTGATTGTGGTCAGCACTGAGTGTGGTCTGTCATGACTGTGGTCTGTCCTTAGTGCGGTCTGTCCTGACTGTGGTCTGTCCTGACTGTAGTCTGTCCAGACTGTGGTCTGTCCGGACTGTGGTCAGCCCTGTCTGTGGTCTGTCCTGACTGTGGTCAGAACTGACTGCGATCTGTCCAGACTGTGGTCTGTCCTGACTGTGGTCAGCCGTGACTGCGGTCTGTCCCGACTGCGGTCTGTCCTGACTGTGGTCAGCCGTGACTGCGGTCTGTCCTGACTGCGGTCTGTCCTGACTGCGGTCATCCCTGACTGTGATCTGTCCTGACTGTGGTCTGTCCTGAATATGGTCAGCCCTGACTGTGGTCTGTCCTGACGGAGGTCATCCCTGACTCCCGTCTGTCTTGACTGTAGTCTGTCCTGACTGTGGTCTGTCCAGACTGCGGTCTGTCCTGACTGTGGTCAGCCCTGATGGTCAGCCCTGACTGTGGTCAGCCCTGACTGCGGTCTGTCCTGACTGCGGTCTGTCCTGACTGTGCTCTGTCTGGACTGTGGTCAGCCCTGACTGTGGTCTGTCCTGACTGCGGTCTGTCCTGACTGCGGTCTGTCCTGACTGTGGTCTGTCCTGACTGTGGTCAGCCCTGACTGTGGTCTGTCCTGACTGCGGTCTGTACTGACTGTGGTCATCCCTGACTGCGGTCTGTCCTAATGGTGGTCAGCCGTGAATGTGGTCTGTCCTGACAGTGTTCTGTCCTGACTGCGGTCTGTCCTGACTGCGGTCTGTCCTGACTGTGGACAGTCCTGACTGTGGTCTGTCCTGACAGTTTTCTGTCCTGACTGTGGTCTGTCCTGACTGTGGTCATCCCTGACTGCGGTCTGTCCTGGCTGTGGTCAGCCCTGAGTGTGGTCTGTCCTGACTGTGGTCTGTCCTGGCTGTGGTCAGCCCTGACTGTAGTCTCTCCTGACTGTGGTCTGTCCTGACTGTGGTCTGTCCTGACTGTGGTTTGTCCTGACTGCGGTCTGTCCTGACTGTGGTCTGTACTGAATGTGTTCAGTCCTGACTGTGGTCTTTCCAGACTGTGGTCTGTCCTGACTGTGGTCAGCCCTGACTGTGGTCTGTCCTGACTGTGGTCAGCCCTGACTGTGGTCTGTCCTGACTGTGGTCAGTCCTGACTGTGGTCTGTCCTGACTGCGGTCTGTCCTGACTGTGGTCTGTCCTGACTGTGGACTGTCGTGAATGTGGTCTGTCCTGACTGTGGTCAGCCCTGACTGCGGTCTGTCCTGACTGTGGTCAGCCCTGACTGCGGTCTGTCCTGGCTGTGGTCTGTCCTGACTGCGGTCTGCCCAGACAGTGGTCAGCCCTGACTGTGGTCTGTCCAGACTGTGGTCAGCCCTGACTGTGGTCTGTCCTGTCTGTGGTCTGTCCTGTCTGTGGTCAGTCCTGACTGCGGTCTGTGCTGATTGTGGTCAGCCCTGACTGTGGTCTGTCGTGACTGTGGTCTGTGCTGACTGTGGTCTGCCGTGACTGTGGTCTGTCCTGACTGCGGACTGTCCTGACTGTGGTCTGTCCTGACTGCGGTCTGTCCTGACTGTGGTCAGTCCTGACTGCGGTCTGTCCTGACTGTGGTCAGTCCTGACTGTGGTCTGTCGTGACTGTGGTCTGTCCTGACTGTGGTCAGCCCTGACTGTGGTCTGTCCTGACTGTGGTCAGCCCTGACTGTTGTCTGTCCTGTCTGTGGTCTGTCCTGACTGTGGTCTGTCCTGACTGTGGTCTGTCCTGTCTGTGGTCAGTCCTGACTGTGGTCTGTCCTGACTGTGGTCTGTCCTGACTGGGGTCTGTCCTGGCTGTGGTCAGTCCTGACTGCGGTCTGTCCTGACTGTGGTCAGTCCTAACTGCAGTCTGTCCTGACTGTGGTCTGTCCTGACTGTGTTCAGCCCTGACTGGGTCTGCGCTGACTGTGTTCAGCCCTGACTGCGGTCTGTGCTGATTGTGGTCAGCCCTGAATGTGGTCTGTCCTGGCTGTGGTCGACCCTGAATGTGGTCTGTCCTGACTGTGTTCTGTCCAGTCTGTGGTCTGTCCTGATTGCGATCTGTCCTGACTGTCGGCAGCCTTGACTGCGGTCTGTCCTGACTGTGGTCAGCCCTGAATGTGGTCTGTCCTGACTGTGGTCTGTCCTGACTGTGGTCAGCCCTGACTGTGGTCTGTTCAGACTGTGGTCAGCCCTGAATGTGGTCTGTCCTGACTGTGGTCTGTCCTGACTGTGGTCAGCCCTGAATGCGGTCAGCCCTGAATGCAGTCTGTCCTGACTGCGGTCTGTCCTGACTGCGGTCTGTCCTGACTGTGGTCTGTCCTGACTGTGGTCTGTCCTGACTGTGGTCTGTCCAGACTGCGGTCTGTCCTGACTGTGGTCAGCCCTGATGGTCAGCCCTGACTGTGGTCAGCCCTGACTGCGGCCTGTCCTGACTGCGGTCTGTCCTGACTGTGCTGTGTCTGGACTGTGGTCAGCCCTGACTGTGGTCTGTCCTGACTGCGGTCTGTCCTGACTGTGGTCTGTCCTGACTGTGGTCAGCCCTGACTGCGGTCTGTCCTGACTGCGGTCTGTCCTGACTGTGGTCTGTCCTGACTGTGGTCAGCCCTGACGGCGGTCTGTCCTGACTGTGGTCAGCCCTGACTGTGGTCTGTCCTGACTGCGGTCTGTACTGACTGTGGTCATCCCGGACTGCGGTCTGTCCTAATGGTGGTCAGCCGTGAATGTGGTCTGTCCTGACAGTGTTCTGTCCTGACTGCGGTCTGTCCTGACTGCGGTCTGTCCTGACTGTGGACAGTCCTGACTGTGGTCTTTCCTGACAGTTTTCTGTCCTGACTGTGGTCTGTCCTGACTGTGGTCAGCCCTGACTGCGGTCTGTCCTGGCTGTGGTCAGCCCTGAGTGTGGTCTGTCCTGACTGTGGTCTGTCCTGGCTGTGGTCAGCCCTGACTGTAGTCTCTCCTGACTGTGGTCTGTCCTGACTGTGGTCTGTCCTGACTGTGGTTTGTCCTGACTGCGGTCTGTCCTGACTGTGGTCTGTACTGAATGTGTTCAGTCCTGACTGTGGTCTTTCCAGACTGTGGTCTGTCCTGACTGTGGTCAGCCCTGACTGTGGTCTGTCCTGACTGTGGTCAGCCCTGACTGTGGTCTGTCCTGACTGTGGTCAGTCCTGACTGTGGTCTGTCCTGACTGCGGTCTGTCCTGACTGTGGTCTGTCCTGACTGTGGACTATCGTGAATGTGGTCTGTCCTGACTGCGGACAGCCCTGATGGTCAGCCCTGATGGTCAGCCCTGGCTGTAAACAGCCCTGATGGTCAGCCCTGATGGTCAGCCCTGACTGTGGTCAGTCCAGATGTTCAGCCCTGATGGTCAGCCCTGGCTGTGGTCAGCCCTGATGGTCAGCCCTGATGGTCAGCCCTGACTGTGGTCAGCCCTGACGGGCAGCATTGGCTGTGCTCAGCCCTGATGGTCAGCCCTGACTGAGGTCTGTCCTGACTGCGGTCTGTCCTGACTGCGGTCAGCCCTGACTGTGGTCTGTCCTGACTGTGGTCAGTCCTGACTGCGGTATGTCCTGACTGTGGTCAGCCCTGACTGCAGTCTGTCCTGACTGCGGTCTGTCCTGACTGTGGTCAGCCCTGACTGCGGTCTGTCCTGACAGTGGTCAGCCATGACTGTGGTCTGTCCTGACTGCGGACTGTCCTGGCTGTGGTCAGCTCTAACTGCGGTTTGTCCTGACTGCGGTCTGTCCTGACTATGGTCAGCCCTGACTGCGGTCTGTCCTGACTGCGGTTTGTCCTGAATGTGGTCAGCAATGAGTGTGGTCTGTCCTGACTGCGGTCTGTCCTGACTGTGGTCAGCCCTGACGGCGGTCTGTCCTGACTGTGGTCAGCCCTGACTGCGGTCTGTACTGACTGCGGTCTGTCCTGACTGTGGTCTGTCCTGACTGTGGTCAGCCCTGACTGCGGTCTGTCCTGACTGCAGTCTGTCCTGACTGCGGTCTGTCCTGACTGCGGTCTGTCCTGACTGCAGTCTGTCCTGACTGCGGACTGTCCTGACTGTGGTCAGCCCTAACTGCGGTCTGTCCTGACGGCGGTCTGACCTGACTGTGGTCAGCCATGACTACGGTCTGTCCTGACTGCGGTCCGTCCAGAATGTGGTCAGCCCTGACTGCGGTCTGTCCTGACTGTGTTCTGTCCTGGCTGTGGTCAGCCCTGAATGTGGTCTGTCCTGACTGTGTTCTGTCCTGGCTGTGGTCTGTCCTGACTGCGGTCTGCCCAGACAGTGGTCAGCCCTGACTGCGGTCTGTCCTGACTGTGGTCAGCCCTGACTGCGGTCTGTCCTGACTGTGTTCTGTCCTATCTGTGGTCTGTCCTGACTGCGGTCTGCCCAGACAGTGGTCAGCCCTGACTGTGGTCTGTCCAGACTGTGGTCAGCCCTGACTGTGGTCTGTCCTGTCTGTGGTCAGTCTTAACTGTGGTCTGTCCTGACTGTGGTCTGTCCTGTCTGTGGTCAGTCCTGACTGCGGTCTGTGCTGATTGTGGTCAGCCCTGACTGTGGTCTGTCGTGACTGTGGTCTGTGCTGACTGTGGTCTGTCGTGACTGTGGTCTGTCCTGACTGCGGACTGTCCTGACTGTGGTCTGTCCTGACTGCGGACTGTCCTGACTGTGGTCTGTCCTGACTGCGGTCTGTCCTGACTGTGGTCAGTCCTGACTGTGGTCTGTCGTGACTGTGGTCTGTCCTGACTGTGGTCAGCCCTGACTGTGGTCTGTCCTGACTGTGGTCAGCCCTGACTGTTGTCTGTCCTGTCTGTGGTCTGTCCTGACTGTGGTCTGTCCTGACTGTGGTCTGTCCTGTCTGTGGTCAGTCCTGACTGTGGTCTGTCCTGACTGTGGTCTGTCCTGACTGGGGTCTGTCCTGACTGTGGTCAGTCCTGACTGCGGTCTGTCCTGACTGTGGTCAGTCCTAACTGCAGTCTGTCCTGACTGTGGTCGGCCCTGAATGTGGTCTGTCCTGACTGTTTTCTGTCCAGTCTGTGGTCGGTCCTGACTGCGATCTGTCCTGACTGTGGGCAGCCTTGACTGCGGTCTGTCCTGACTGTGGTCAGCCCTGAATGTGGTCTGTCCTGACTGTGGTCTGTCCTGACTGTGGTCAGCCCTGACTGTGGTCTGTTCAGACTGTGGTCAGCCCTGAATGTGGTCTGTCCTGACTGTGGTCTGTCCTGACCTTGGTCAGCCCTGAATGTGGTCAGCCCTGAATGCGGTCTGTCCTGACTGCGGTCTGTCCTGACTGCGGTCTGTCCTGACTGTGGTCAGTCCTGACAGCGGTCAGCCCTGACTGCGGTCTGTCCTGACTGTGGTCTGTCCTGACTGTGGTCAGAACTGACTGTGGTCTGTCCTGACTGTGGTCTGTCCGGACTGTGGTCAGCCCTGACTGTGGTCTGTCCTGACTGCGGTCTGTCCTGACTGTGGTCTGTCCTGACTGCGGTCTGTCCGGTCTGTGGTCAGCCCTGACTGTGGTCTGTCCTGACTGTGGTCAGCCCTGACTGTGGTCTGTCCTGACTGTGGTCTGTCGTGACTGTGGTCTGTCCTGACTGTGGTCAGCCCAGACTGTGGTCTGTCCTGACTGTGTTCAGCCCTGAATGTGGTCTGTCCTGACTGTGGACTGTCCTGACTGTGGTCAGCCCTGACTGTGGTCAGCCCAGACTGTGGTCTGTCCTGACTGAGGTCAGCCCTGACTGCGGTCTGTACTGACTGTGGTCTGTCCTGACTGTGGTCTGTCCTGACTGTGGTCTGTCCTGACTGTGGACAGCCCTGAATGTGGTCTGTCCTGACTGTGGGCAGCCCTGAATGTGGTCAGCCCAGACTGTGGTCTGTCCTAATTGTGGACTTCCTGACTGTGGTCAGCCCTGACTGCGGTCTGTCCTGACTGCGGTGTGTCCTGAATGTGGTCTGTCCTGACTGTGGTCAGTCCTGACTGTGGTCTGCCCTGACTGTGGACAGTCCTGACTGTGGTCAGCCCTGAATGTGGTCTGTCCTGACTGTGGTCAGTCCTGACTGTGGTCTGTCCTGACTGTGGACAGTCCTGTCTGTGGTCAGCCCTGACTGTGGTCTGTTCAGACTGCGGTCAGACCTGAATGTGGTCTGTCCTGACTGTGGTCTGTCGTGACTGTGTTCAGCCCTGACTGTGGTCTGTACTGAATGTGTTCTGTCCTGGCTGTGGTCAGCCCTGAATGTGGTCTGTCCTGACTGTGTTCTGTCCAGCCTGTGATCTGCCCTGACTGCGGTCTGTCCTGACTGTGGTCAGCCCTGAGTGTGGTCTGTCCTGACTGTGGACTGTTCTGACTGTGGTCAGCCCTGTCTGTGGTCTGGCCTGACTGTGATCTGTCTTGACTGTGGTCAGCCCTGACTTTGTCTGTCCTGACTGCGGTATGTCCTGACTGTGGTCTGTCCTGACTGTGGTCAGCCCTGAATGTGTTCTGTCCTGACTGTGGTCAGTCCTGACTGTGGTCTGTCCTGACTGTGGACAGTCCTGGCTGCGGTCTATCCTGACTGTGGTCTGTTGAGACTGTGGTCAGCCCTGAATGTGGTCTGTCCTGACTGTGGTCTGTCCTGACTGTGGTCAGCCCTGACTGCGGTCAGACCTGAATGCGGTCGATCCTGACTGCGGTCTGTCCTGACTGCGGTCTGTCCTGACTGTGGTCTGTCCTGACTGTGGTCTGTCCTGACTGCGGTCAGCCCTGACTGTGGTCTGTACTGACTGCGGTCGGTCCTAACTGTGGTCTGTCCTTACTGTGGTCAGCCCTGACTGTGGTCTGTCCTGACTGTGGTCTGTCCTGACTGTGGACAGTCCTGACTGCGGTCAGCCCTGACTGCGGTCTGTCCTGACTGTTGTCTGTCCTGACTGCGGTCAGCCCTGACTGTGGTCTTTCCTGACTGTGGTCTGTCCTGACTGTGGACTGTCCGGACTGTGGTCAGCCCTGACTGTGGTCTGTCCTGACTGTGGTCAGCCCTGACTGCGGTCTGTCCTGACTTCGGTCTGTCCTGACAGTGCTCTGTCCTGACTGCGGTCTGTCCGGACAGTGGTCAGCCCTGACTGTGGTCTGTCCAGACTGTGGTCAGCCCTGACTGTGGTCTGTCGTGACAGTGGTCTGTCTTGACTGCGGTCTGTACTGACTGTGGTCAGCCCAGACTGCGGTCTGTCCTGACTGTGGTCAGCCCTGACTTTGGTCGGTCGTGACTGTGGTCTGTCCTGACTGCGGTCAGTCCTGACTGTGGTCAGCCCTGACAGTGGCCTGTCCTGACTTCGGTCTGTCCTGACAGTGCTCTGTCCTGACTGCGGTCTGTCCGGACTGTTGTCAGCCCTGACTGTGGTCTGTCCAGACTGTGGTCAGCCCTGACTGTGGTCTGTCCTGACTGCGGTCTGTCCTGACTGTGGTCTGTCCTGACTGTGGTCAGCCCTGACTTGGGTCGGTCGTGACTGTGGTCTGTCCTGACTGCGGTCAGACCTGACTGTGTCAGCCCTGAATGTGGTCTGTCCTGACTGTGTTCTGTCCAGTCTGTGGTCTGTCCTGACTGTGGTCTGGCCTGACTGTGGTCAGCCTTGACTGCGGTCTGTCCTGACTGTGGTCAGCCCTGAATGTGGTCTGTCCTGACTGTGGACAGTCTTGACTGTGGTCAGCCCTGACTGTGTCTGTCCTGACTGTGGTGTGTCCTGCCTGTGGTCTGTCCTGACTGTGGTCAGCCCTGAATGTGGTCTGTCCTGACTGTGGACATTCCTGGCTGTGGTCAGCCCTGACTGTGGTCTGTTCAGACTGTGGTCAGCCCTGAATGTGGTCTGTCCTGACTGTGGTCTGTCCTGACTGTGGTCAGCCCTGACTGTGGTCAGGCCTGAATGTGGTCTGTCCTGACTGCGGTCTGTCCTGACTGCGGTCTGTCCTGACTGTGGTCAGTCCTGACTGCGGTCAGCCCTGACTATGGTCTGTAATGAGTGCTGTCTGTCCTGACTGTGGTCTGTCCTTACTGTGGTCAGCCCTGACTGTGGTCTGTCCTGACTGTGGTCTGTCCTGACTGTGGTCAGTCCTGACTGCGGTCAGCCCTGACTGCGGTCTGTCCTGACTGTGGTCTGTCCTGACTGTGGTCAGCCCTGACTGTGGTCTGTCCTAACTGTGGTCTGGCCTGACTGCGGTATGTCCTGACTGTGGTCAGCCATGACTGTGGTCTGTCCTGACTGTGGTCAGCCCTGACTGTGGTCTGTCCTGTCTGTGGTCATCCCTCACTGTGGTCTGTCCTGACTGCGGTCTGTACTGACGGTGGTCAGCCCTGACTGTCGTCTGTCCTGACTGTGGTCAGCCCTGACTGTGGTCTGTCGTGACTGTGGTCTGTGCTGACAGTGGTCTGTCATGACTGTGGTCTGTCCTGACTGTGGTCAGCCCTGACTGTGGTCTGTCCTGACTGTGGTCTGTCCTGTCTGTGGTCAGTCCTGACTGTGGTCTGTCCTGACTGTGGTCTGTGACTGTGGTCTCTCCTGACTGTGGTCAGCCCTGACTATGGTCTGTCCTGACTGTGGTCAGTCCTGACTGTGGTCTGTCCTGACTGTGGTCTGTCCTGACTGTGGTCTGTCCTGACTGCGGTCTGTCCTGACTGTGGTCTGTCCTAACTGCAGTCTGTCCTGACTATGGTCTGTCCTGACTGTGGTCTGTCCTGACTGCAGTCTGTGCTGATTGTGGTCAGCCCTGAATGTGGTCTGTACTGACAGCGTTCTGTCCTGGCTGTGGTCAGCCTTGACTGCGGTCTGTCCTGACTGTGGTCAGCCCTGAATGTGGTCTGTCCTGACTGTGGTCTGTCCTGACTGTGGTCAGCCCTGACTGTGGTCTGTCCTGACTGTGGTCTGACCTGACTGTGGTCAGCCCTGACTGTGGTCTGTCCTGACTGTGGTCAGTCCTGACTCTGGTCTGTCCTGACTGTGGACAGTCTTGGCTGTGGTCAGCCCTGACGGCGGTCTGTTCTAACTGTGGTCAGGCCTGACTGTGGTCTGTCCTGACTGCGGTCTGTCCTGACTGCGGTGTGTCCTGACTGTGGTCTGTCCTGACTGCGGTCAGCCCTAACTGCGGTCTTTCCTGACTGCGGTCTGTCCTGACTGCGGTCTGTCCTGACTGTGGTCAGTCCTGACTGCGGTCTGTCCTGACTGCGGTCAGCCCTGACTGTGGTCTGTCCTGACTGTGGACAGTCCTGGCTGTGGTCAGCCCTGACTGTGGTCTGTTCTGACTGCGGTCTGTCCTGACTGCGGTCAGCCCTGACTGTGGTCTGTCCTGACTGTGGACAGTCCTGGCTGTGGTCAGCCCTGACTGTGGTCTGTTCTGACTGCGGTCTGTCCTGACTGCGGTCTGTCCTGACTGCGGTCAGCCCTGACTGAGGTCTGTCCTGACTGTGGTCAGTCCTGACTGTGGTCTGTCGTGTCTGCGGTCTGTCCTGAATGTGGTCAGCAGTGATGGTCAGGCCTTTACTGTGGTCAGCCCTGATGGTCAGCCCTGATGGTCAGCCCTGGCTGTGGTCAGACCTGATGGTCAGCCCTGATTGTCAGCCCTGCCTGTGGTCAGCCCTGATGGTCAGCCCTGGCTGTGGTCAGCCCTGATGGTCAGCCCTGATGGTCAGCCCTGCCTGTGGTCAGCCCTGATGGTCAGCCGTGGCTGTCGTCAGCCCTGATGGTCAGCCCTGGCTGTCGTCAGCCCTGATGGTCAGGCCTTTACTGTGGTCAGCCCTGATGGTCAGCCCTGGCTGTGGTCAGCAATGATGGTCAGCCATGGCTGTGGCCAGCCCTGACGGTCAGCCTTGACTGTGGTCTGTCCTGACTGTGGTCTGTTTTGACTGTGGTCTGTCCAGACTGTGGACTGTCCTGACTGTGGTCTGTCCAGACTGTGGACTGTCCTGACTGTGGTCTGTTCAGACTGTGGTCAGCCCTGAATGTGGTCTGTCCTGAATGTGGTCTGTCCTGACTGTGGTCTGTCCTGAATGTGGTCAGCCCTGACTGTGGTCAGCCCTTACTGTGGTCTGTCCTGACTGTAGTCAGCCCTGACTGTGGTCTGTCCTGACTGTGGTCTGTCCTGACTGCGGTCTGTCCTGACTGTGTTCAGCCCTGACTGTGGTCTGTCCTGACTGTGGTCTGTCTTGACTTTGGTCAAACCCTGACTGTGTCTGTCCTGACTGCGTTGTGTCCTGACTGTGGTCTGTCCTGACTGTGGTCAGCCCTGAATGTGGTCAGCCCTGACTGCGTTGTGTCCTGACTGTGGTCTGTCCTGACTGTGGTCAGCCCTGAATGTGGTCTGTCCTGACTGTGGTCAGCCCTGAATGTGGTCTGTCCTGACTGTGGTCAGTCCTGACTGTGGTCTGTCCTAACTGTGGACAGTCCTGGCTGTGGTCAGCCCTGACTGTGGTCTGTTCAGACTGTGGCCAGCCCTGAATGGGGTCAGTCCTGACTGTGGTCTGTCCTGACTGTGGACAGTCCTGGCTGTGGTCAGCCCTGACTGTGGTCTGTTCAGACTGTGGTCTATCCTGACTGTGGTCTGTCCTGACTGTGGTCTGTCCTGACTGTGGTCTGACCTTACTGTGGTCAGCCCTGACTGTGGTCTGTCCTGACTGAGGTCTGTCCTGCCTGTGGTCAGTCCTGACTGTGGTCTGTCCTGACTGTGGTCTGTCCTGACTGTTGTCTGTCCTGACTGCGGTCTGTCCTGGCTGTGGTCAGTCGTAACTGCAGTCTGTCCTGACAGCGGTCTGTCCTGGCTGTGGTTAGTCCTAACTGCAGTCTGTCCTGACTGTGGTCTGTCCCGACTGTGGTCAGCCCTGACTGCAGTCTGTGCTGATTGTGGTCAGCCCTGAATGTGGTCCGTACTGACTGTGGTCAGCCCAGACTGTGGTCAGTCCTGACTGCGGTCTGTCCTGGCTGTGGTCAGTCGTAACTGCAGTCTGTCCTGACTATGGTCTGTCCTGACTGTGGTCTGTCCTGACTGTGGTCTGTCCTGACTGCGGTCTGTCCTGGTTGTGGTCAGTCCTAACTGCAGTCTGTCCTGACTGTGGTCTGTCCTGACTGTGTTCAGCCCTGACTGCAGTCTGTGCTGATTGTGGTCAGCCCTGAATGTGGTCTGTCCTGACTGCGTTCTGTCCTGGCAGTGGTCAGCCTTGACTGCGATCTGTCCTGACTCTGGTCAGCCCTGAATGTGGTCTGTCCTGACTGTTGTCTGTCCTGACTGTGGTCTGTCCTGACTGTGGTCAGCCCTGACTGTGGTCTGTACTGACTGCGGTCTGTCCTGACTGTGGTCTGTCCTGACTGTGGTCAGCCCTGACTGCGGTCTGTACTGACTGTGGTCAGCCCAGACTGTGGTCTGTCCTGACTGTGTTCAGCCCTGAATGTGGTCTGTCCTGACTGTGGACTGTCCTGACTGTGGTCAGCCCTGACTGTGGTCAGCCCAGACTGTGGTCTGTCCTGACTGTGGTCAGCCCTGACTGCGGTCTGTACTGACTGTGGTCTGTCCTGACTGTGGTCTGTCCTGACTGTGGTCTGTCCTGACTGTGGACAGCCCTGAATGTGGTCTGTCCTGACTGTGGGCAGCCCTGAATGTGGTCAGCCCAGACTGTGGTCTGTCCTAATTGTGGACTTCCTGACTGTGGTCAGCCCTGACTGCGGTCTGTCCTGACTGCGGTGTGTTCTGAATGTGGTCTGTCCTGACTGTGGTCAGTCCTGACTGTGGTCTGTCCTGACTGTGGACAGTCCTGACTGTGGTCAGCCCTGAATGTGGTCTGTCCTGACTGTGGTCAGTCCTGACTGTGGTCTGTCCTGACTGTGGACAGTCCTGGCTGTGGTCAGCCCTGACTGTGGTCTGTTCAGACTGTGGTCAGACCTGAATGTGGTGTGTCCTGACTGTGGTCTGTCGTGACTGTGTTCAGCCCTGACTGTGGTCTGTACTGAATGTGTTCTGTCCTGGCTGTGGTCAGCCCTGAATGTGGTCTGTCCTGACTGTGTTCTGTCCAGCCTGTGGTCTGCCCTGACTGCGGTCTGTCCTGACTGTGGTCAGCCCTGAGTGTGGTCCGTCCTGACTGTGGACTGTTCTGACTGTGGTCAGCCCTGTCTGTGGTTTGGCCTGACTGTGATCTGTCTTGACTGTGGTCAGCCCTGACTTTGTCTGTCCTGACTGCGGTGTGTCCTGACTGTGGTCTGTCCTGACTGTGGTCAGCCCTGAATGTGTTCTGTCCTGACTGTGGTCAGTCCTGACTGTGGTCTGTCCTGACTGTGGACAGTCCTGGCTGTGGTCTGTCCTGACTGTGGTCTATTGAGACTGTGGTCAGCCCTGAATGTGGTCTGTCCTGACTGTGGTCTGTCCTGACTGTGGTCAGCCCTGACTGCGGTCAGACCTGAATGCGGTCGGTCCTGACTGCGGTCTGTCCTGACTGTGGTCTGTCCTGACTGCGGTCAGCCCTGACTGTGGTCTGTACTGACTGCGGTCGGTCCTAACTGTGGTCTGTCCTTACTGTGGTCAGCCCTGACTGTGGTCTGTCCTGACTGTGGTCTGTCCTGACTGTGGACAGTCCTGACTGCGGTCAGCCCTGACTGCGGTCTGTCCTGACTGTTGTCTGTCCTGACTGCGGTCAGCCCTGACTGTGGTCTTTCCTGACTGTGGTCTGTCCTGACTGTGGTCAGCACTGACTGTGGTCTGTCCTGAGTGCGGTCTGTCCTGACTGTGGTCAGCCCTGTATGTGGTCTGTCCTGACTGCAGTCTGTCCTGACTGTGGACTGTCCGGACTGTGGTCAGCCTTGACTGTGGTCTGTCCTGACTGTGGTCAGCCCTGACTGCGGTCTGTCCTGACTTCGGTCTGTCCTGACAGTGCTCTGTCCTGACTGCGGTCTGTCCGGACAGTGGTCAGCCCTGACTGTGGTCTGTCCACACTGTGGTCAGCCCTGACTGTGGTCTGTCGTGACAGTGGTGTGTCTTGACTGCGGTCTGTACTGACTGCGGTCTGTCCGGACAGTGGTCAGCCCTGACTGTGGTCTGTCCTGACTGTGGTCAGCCCTGACTTTGGTCGGTCGTGACTGTGGTCTGTCCTGACTGCGGTCAATACTGACTGTGGTCAGCCCTGACAGTGGTCTGTCCTGACTTCGGTCTGTCCGGACAGTGCTCTGTCCTGACTGCGGTCTGTCCGGACTGTTGTCAGCCCTGACTGTGGTCTGTCCAGACTGTGGTCAGCCCTGACTGTGGTCTGTCCTGACTGCGGTCTGTCCTGACTGTGGTCTGTCCTGACTGTGGTCAGCCCTGACTTGGGTCGGTCGTGACTGTGGTCTGTCCTGACTGCGGTCAGACCTGACTGTGTCAGCCCTGAATGAGGTCTGTCCTGACTGTGTTCTGTCCAGTCTGTGGTCTGTCCTGACTGTGGTCTGTCCTGACTGTGGTCAGCCTTGACTGCGGTCTGTCCTGACTGTGGTCAGCCCTGACTGTGGTCTGTCCTGACTGTGGTCTGGCCTGACTGCGTTATGTCCTGACTGTGGTCAGCCCTGACTGCGGTCTGTCCTGACTGTGGTCAGCCCTGACTGTGGTCTGTCCTGACTGCGGTCTGTCCTGACTGTGGTCATCCCTCACTGTGGTCTGTCCTGACTGCGGTCTGTACCGACGGTGGTCAGCCCTGACTGTCGTCTGTCCTGACTGTGGTCAGCCCTGACTGTGGTCTGTCGTGACTGTGGTCTGTGCTGACAGTGGTCTGTCATGACTGTGGTCTGTCCTGACTGTGGTCAGCCCTGACTGTGGTCTGTCCTGACTGTGGTCTGTCCTGTCTGTGGTCAGTCCTGACTGTGGTCTGTCCTGACTGTGGTCTGTGACTGTGGTCTCTCCTGACTGTGGTCAGCCCTGACTGTGGTCTGTCCTGACTGTGGTCAGTCCTGACTGTGGTCTGTCCTGACTGTGGTCTGTCCTGACTGTGGTCTGTCCTGGCCGTGGTCAGTCCTAACTGCAGTCTGTCCTGACTATGGTCTGTCCTGACTGTGGTCTGTCCTGACTGCAGTCTGTGCTGATTGTGGTCAGCCCTGAATGTGGTCTGTACTGACAGCGTTCTGTCCTGGCTGTGGTCAGCCTTGACTGCGGTCTGTTCTGACTGTGGTCAGCCCTGAATGTGGTCTGTCCTGACTGTGGTCTGTCCTGACTGTGGTCAGCCCTGACTGTGGTCTGTCCTGACTGTGGTCTGACCTGACTGTGGTCAGCCCTGACTGTGGTCTGTCCTGACTGTGGTCAGTCCTGACTGTGGTCTGTCCTGACTGTGGACAGTCCTGGCTGTGGACAGCCCTGACGGCGGTCTGTTCTGACTGTGGTCAGGCCTGACTGTGGTCTGTCCTGACTGCGGTCTGTCCTGACTGCGGTCTGTCCTGACTGTGGTCTGTCCTGACTGCGGTCAGCCCTAACTGCGGTCTGTCCTGACTGCGGTCTGTCCTGTCTGCGGTCTGTCCTGACTGTGGTCAGTCCTGACTGCGGTCTGTCCTGACTGCGGTCAGCCCTGACTGTGGTCTGTCCTGACTGTGGACAGTCCTGGCTGTGGTAAGCCCTGACTGTGGTCTGTTCTGACTGTGGTCTGTCGTGTCTGCGGTCTGTCCTGAATGTGGTCAGCAGTGATGGTCAGGCCTTTACTGTGGTCAGCCCTGATGGTCAGCCCTGATGGTCAGCCCTGGCTGTGGTCAGACCTGATGGTCAGCCCTGATGGTCAGCCCTGCCTGTGGTCAGCCCTGATGGTCAGCCCTGGCTGTGGTCAGCCCTGATGGTCAGCCCTGATGGTCAGCCATGGCTGTGGTCAGCCCTGATGGTCAGCCCTGGCTGTGGTCAGCCCTGATGGTCAGCCCTGATGGTCAGCCCTGCCTGTGGTCAGCCCTGATGGTCAGCCGTGGCTGTCGTCAGCCCTGATGGTCAGCCCTGGCTGTCGTCAGCCCTGATGGTCAGGCCTTTACTGTGGTCAGCCCTGATGGTCAGCCCTGATGGTCAGCCCTGGCTGTGGTCAGCCATGATGGTCAGCCATGGCTGTGGCCAGCCCTGACGGTCAGCCTTGACTGTGGTCTGTCCTGACTGTGGTCTGTTTTGACTGTGGTCTGTCCAGACTGTGGACTGTCCTGAATGTGGTCTGTCCAGACTGTGGACTGTCCTGACTGTGGTCTGTCCTGAATGTGGTCAGCCCTGACTGTGGTCAGCCCTGACTGTGGTCTGTCCTGACTGTGGTCTGTCCTGACTGTAGTCAGCCCTGACTGTGGTCTGTCCTGACTGTGGTCTGTCCTGACTGCGGTCTGTCCTGACTGTGTTCAGCCCTGACTGTGGTCTGTCCTGACTGTGGTCTGTCTTGACTTTGGTCAAACCCTGACTGTGTCTGTCCTGACTGCGTTGTGTCCTGACTGTGGTCTGTCCTGACTGTGGTCAGCCCTGAATGTGGTCAGCCCTGACTGCGTTGTGTCCTGACTGTGGTTTGTCCTGAATGTGGTCAGCCCTGAATGTGGTCTGTCCTGACTGTGGTCAGCCCTGAATGTGGTCTGTCCTGACTGTGGTCAGTCCTGACTGTGGTCTGTCCTAACTGTGGACAGTCCTGGCTGTGGTCAGCCCTGACTGTGGTCTGTTCAGACTGTGGCCAGCCCTGAATGGGGTCAGTCCTGACTGTGGTCTGTCCTGACTGTGGACAGTCCTGGCTGTGGTCAGCCCTGACTGTGGTCTGTTCAGACTGTGGTCAGCCCTGACTGTGGTCAGGCCTGAATGTGGTCTGTCCTGACTGCGGTCTGTCCTGACTGCGGTCTGTCCAGACTGTGGTCAGTCCTGACTGCGGTCAGCCCTCACTGTGGTCTGTACTGACTGCGGTCTGTCCTGACTGTGGTCTGTCCTTACTGTGGTCAGGCCTGACTGTGGTCTGTCCTGACTGTGGTCTGTCCTGACTGTGGTCAGATCTGACAGTGGTCTGTCCTGACTGTGGTCTGTCCTGACTGTGGTCAGCCCTGACTGCGGTCTGTACCGACGGCGGTCAGCCCTGACTGCGGTCTGTCCTGACTGCGGACTGTCCTGACTGTGGTCTGTGACTGTGGTCTCTCCTGACTGTGGTCAGCCCTGACTGTGGTCTGTCCTGACTGTGGTCAGTCCTGACTGTGGTCTGTCCTGACTGTGGTCTGTCCTGACTGTGGTCTGTCCTGGCCGTGGTCAGTCCTAACTGCAGT
Source organism: Carcharodon carcharias (assembly GCF_017639515.1). NCBI lineage: Eukaryota > Metazoa > Chordata > Chondrichthyes > Lamniformes > Lamnidae > Carcharodon > Carcharodon carcharias. The sequence goes on along the minus strand of NC_054507.1, from coordinate 26,705,024 downwards.
CTGTCCTGACTATGGTCTGTCCTGACTGTGGTCTGTCCTGACTGCAGTCTGTGCTGATTGTGGTCAGCCCTGAATGTGGTCTGTACTGACAGCGTTCTGTCCTGGCTGTGGTCAGCCTTGACTGCGGTCTGTTCTGACTGTGGTCAGCCCTGAATGTGGTCTGTCCTGACTGTGGTCTGTCCTGACTGTGGTCAGCCCTGACTGTGGTCTGTCCTGACTGTGGTCTGACCTGACTGTGGTCAGCCCTGACTGTGGTCTGTCCTGACTGTGGTCAGTCCTGACTGTGGTCTGTCCTGACTGTGGACAGTCCTGGCTGTGGACAGCCCTGACGGCGGTCTGTTCTGACTGTGGTCAGGCCTGACTGTGGTCTGTCCTGACTGCGGTCTGTCCTGACTGCGGTCTGTCCTGACTGTGGTCTGTCCTGACTGCGGTCAGCCCTAACTGCGGTCTGTCCTGACTGCGGTCTGTCCTGTCTGCGGTCTGTCCTGACTGTGGTCAGTCCTGACTGCGGTCTGTCCTGACTGCGGTCAGCCCTGACTGTGGTCTGTCCTGACTGTGGACAGTCCTGGCTGTGGTAAGCCCTGACTGTGGTCTGTTCTGACTGTGGTCTGTCGTGTCTGCGGTCTGTCCTGAATGTGGTCAGCAGTGATGGTCAGGCCTTTACTGTGGTCAGCCCTGATGGTCAGCCCTGATGGTCAGCCCTGGCTGTGGTCAGACCTGATGGTCAGCCCTGATGGTCAGCCCTGCCTGTGGTCAGCCCTGATGGTCAGCCCTGGCTGTGGTCAGCCCTGATGGTCAGCCCTGATGGTCAGCCATGGCTGTGGTCAGCCCTGATGGTCAGCCCTGGCTGTGGTCAGCCCTGATGGTCAGCCCTGATGGTCAGCCCTGCCTGTGGTCAGCCCTGATGGTCAGCCGTGGCTGTCGTCAGCCCTGATGGTCAGCCCTGGCTGTCGTCAGCCCTGATGGTCAGGCCTTTACTGTGGTCAGCCCTGATGGTCAGCCCTGATGGTCAGCCCTGGCTGTGGTCAGCCATGATGGTCAGCCATGGCTGTGGCCAGCCCTGACGGTCAGCCTTGACTGTGGTCTGTCCTGACTGTGGTCTGTTTTGACTGTGGTCTGTCCAGACTGTGGACTGTCCTGAATGTGGTCTGTCCAGACTGTGGACTGTCCTGACTGTGGTCTGTCCTGAATGTGGTCAGCCCTGACTGTGGTCAGCCCTGACTGTGGTCTGTCCTGACTGTGGTCTGTCCTGACTGTAGTCAGCCCTGACTGTGGTCTGTCCTGACTGTGGTCTGTCCTGACTGCGGTCTGTCCTGACTGTGTTCAGCCCTGACTGTGGTCTGTCCTGACTGTGGTCTGTCTTGACTTTGGTCAAACCCTGACTGTGTCTGTCCTGACTGCGTTGTGTCCTGACTGTGGTCTGTCCTGACTGTGGTCAGCCCTGAATGTGGTCAGCCCTGACTGCGTTGTGTCCTGACTGTGGTTTGTCCTGAATGTGGTCAGCCCTGAATGTGGTCTGTCCTGACTGTGGTCAGCCCTGAATGTGGTCTGTCCTGACTGTGGTCAGTCCTGACTGTGGTCTGTCCTAACTGTGGACAGTCCTGGCTGTGGTCAGCCCTGACTGTGGTCTGTTCAGACTGTGGCCAGCCCTGAATGGGGTCAGTCCTGACTGTGGTCTGTCCTGACTGTGGACAGTCCTGGCTGTGGTCAGCCCTGACTGTGGTCTGTTCAGACTGTGGTCAGCCCTGACTGTGGTCAGGCCTGAATGTGGTCTGTCCTGACTGCGGTCTGTCCTGACTGCGGTCTGTCCAGACTGTGGTCAGTCCTGACTGCGGTCAGCCCTCACTGTGGTCTGTACTGACTGCGGTCTGTCCTGACTGTGGTCTGTCCTTACTGTGGTCAGGCCTGACTGTGGTCTGTCCTGACTGTGGTCTGTCCTGACTGTGGTCAGATCTGACAGTGGTCTGTCCTGACTGTGGTCTGTCCTGACTGTGGTCAGCCCTGACTGCGGTCTGTACCGACGGCGGTCAGCCCTGACTGCGGTCTGTCCTGACTGCGGACTGTCCTGACTGAGGTCTGTCCTGACTGTGGTCAGTCTTGACTGCCGTCTGTCCTGACTGCGGTCAGCCCTGACTGCGGTCTGTCCTGACTGCGGTCTGTCCTGACTGTGGTCAGTCCTGACTGCGGTCTGTCCTGACTGTGGTCAGCCCTGACTGCGGTCTGTCCTGACTCTGGTCTGTCCTGACTGTGGTCAGTCCTGAATGCGGTCTGTCCTGACTGTCGACAGTCCTGACTGCGGTCTGTCCTGACTGCGGTCTGTCCTGACTGTGGTCTGTCCTAACTGCGGTCTGTCCTGACTGTGGTCAGCCCTGACTGTGGTCTGTCCTGACTGTGGTCAGAACTGACTGCGGTCTGTCGTGACTGTGGTCTCTGCTTACTGTGGTCTGTCCTGACTGTGGTCTGTCCTGACTGTGGTCTGTTCAGACTGTGGTCAGCCCTGAATGTGGTCTGTCCTGACTGTGGTCAGCCCAGACTGTGGTTTGTCCTGACAGTGGTCAGTCCTGACTGTGGTCAGCCCTGACTAGTCTTCCTGACTGTGGTCTGTCCTGACTGTGGTCTGTCCTGACTGCGGTCTGTCCTGACTGTGGTCAGCCCTGACTGTGGTCTGTCCTGACTGTGGTCAGTCCTGACTGTGGTCTGTCCTGACTGTGGTCTGTCCTGACTGTGGTCAGCCCTGAGTGCGGTCTGTCCTGACTGCGGACTTTCCTGACTGTGGTCAGCCTTGAATATGGTGTGTCCTGACTGCGGTCCGTCCTGACCGCGGTCTGTCCAGACTGTGTTCTGTCCGGACTGTGGTCAGCCCTGACTGTGGTCGGTCCTGACTGTGGTCAGCCCTGACTGCGGTCTGTCCTTACTGCGGTCTGTCCTGACTGTGGTCTGTCCTGACTGTGGTCTGTCGTGACTCTGGACAGCCCAGACTGCGGTCTGTCCTTACTGCGGTCTGTCCTGACTGTGGTCTGTCGTGACTGTGGTCTGTCTTGACTCTGGTCAGCCCAGACTGTGGTCTGTCCTGACTGTGGTCAGCCCTGACTGTGGTCTGTCCTGATTGTGGTCTGACCTGACTATGGACATCCCTGACTGTGGTCTGTCCTGACTGTGGTCAGCCCTGACTGTGGTCTATCCTGACTGTGGTCAGTCTTGACTGTGGTCTGTCCTGACTGTGCTCAGCCCTGTCTGTGGGCTGTCCTGACTGCGGTCTGTCCTGACTGTGGTCAGCCCTGACTGCGGACTGTCCTGACTGTGGTCTGTCCTCACTGCAGTCTGTCCTGACTGTGGTCAGCCCTGACTGTGGTCTGTCCTGACTGCGGTCTTTCTTGACTGCGGTCAGCCCTGACTGTGGTCTGTCCTGACTGTGGTCAGCCCTGACTGCGGTCTGTCCTGACTGCGGTCTGTACTGACTGTGCACTGTCCGGACTGTGGTCAGCCCTGACTGTGGTCTGTCGTGACTGCGGTCTGTCCTGACTGTGGTCTGTCCTGATGGGGTCTGTCCTGACTGTGGTCAGCCCTGACTGTGGTCTGTCCTGACTGTGGTCTGTGCTGACTGTGCTCTGTCCTGACTGTGGTGAGCACTGACTGTGGTCTGTCCTGACTGTGGTCAGCCCTGACTGCGGTCTGTCCTGACTGCGGTCTGTACTGACTGTGCACTGTCCGGACTGTGGTCAGCCCTGACTGTGGTCTGTCCTGACTGCGGTAGTCCTGACTGTGGTCTGTCCTGATGGGGTCTGTCCTGACTGTGGTCAGCCCTGACTGTGGTCTGTCCTGACTGTGGTCTGTCGTGACTGTGGTCTGTGCTGACTGTGGTCTGTCCTGACTGCGGCCTGCCCTGACTGCGGTCTGTCCTCACTGTGGTCTGACCTGACTGCGGTCTGTCCTAACTGTGGTCAGTCCTGACTGTGGTCTGTCCTGTCTGTGGTCAGCCCTGACTGTGGTCTGTCCTGACTGCGGTCTGTCCTGACTGTGGTGAGCCCTGACTGTGGTCTGTCCTGACAGCGGTCAGCCCTGACTGCGGTCTGTCCTGACTGTGTTCTGTCCTGACTGCGGTCAGACCTGACTGTGGTCTGTCCTGACTGCGGTCTGTCCTGACTGCGGTCAGACCTGACTGTGCTCTGTCCTGACTGTGGTCACCGCAGAATGTGGTCTGTCCTGACTGTGGTCTGTCCTGACTGCGGTCTGTCCTGACTGTGGTCAGCCCTCTGTCCTGACTGTGGTCAGAACTGACTGCGGTCTGTCGTGACTGTCGTCTGTGCTGAATGTGGTCGGCCCTGACTGTGGTCAGCACTGACTGTGGTCTGTCCTGTCTGTGGTCAGTCCTGATTGTGGTCTGTCCTTACTGCGGTCTGTCCTGACTGTGGTCTGTCGTGACTGTGGTCTGTCGTGACTGTGGTCAGCCCAGACTGTGGTCTGTCCTGACTGTAGACAGTCCTGACTGTGGTCTGTCCTGACTGTGGTCAGCCCTGACTGTGGTCTGTCCTGACTGCGGTCTGTCCTGACTGTGGTCAGCCCTGACGGCGGTCTGTCCTGACTGCGGTCTGTCTTGAATGCGATCTGTCCTGACTGCGGTCTGTCCTGACTGCGATCTGTCCTGACTGCGGTCTGTCCTGAGTGTGGTCTGTCCTGACTGTGGTCAGCCCTGACTGTGGTCTGTCGTGCCTGTGGTCTGTGCTGACTGTGGTCTGTCCTGACTGCGGCCTGTCCTGACTGCGGTCTGTCCTCACTATGGTCTGACCTGACTGCGGTCTGTCCTGACTGTGGTCAGCCCGGACTGTCGTCTGTCCTGTCTGTGGTCAGTCCTGACTGTGGTCTGTCCTGACTGCGGTCTGTCGTGACTGTGGTCTGTCCTGACTGTGCTCTGACCTGACTATGGTCATCCCTGACTGTGGTCTGTCCTGACTGTGGTCAGCCCTGACTGTGGTCTGTCCTGACTGTGGTCAGCCCTGACTGTGGTCTGTCCTGACTGTGGTCTGTCCTGACTGCGGACAGACCTGACTGTGGTCTGTCCTGACTGTGGTCTGTTCTGACTGCGGTCTGTCCTGACTGTGGTCAGCCCTGACTGCGGTCTGTCCTGACTGCGGTCTGTCCTGACTGTGGTCTGTCCTGACTGTGGTCTGTCCTGACTGCGGTCTGTCCTGACTGCGGTCTTTCCTGACTGTGGTCTGTCCTGACTGTGGTCTATCCTGACTGTGGTCAGCCCTGAGTGCGGTCTGTCCTGACTGCGGTCTTTCCTGACTGTGGTCTGTCCTGACTGTGGTCGGTCCTGACTGTGGTTTGCCCTGAATGCGGTCTGTCCTGACTGTGGTCCCCCCTGTTTGTGGTCTCTCCTGGCTGTGGTCATCCCTGACTGTGGTCTGTCGTGACTGTGGTCTGTCGTGACTGTGGTCTGTCCTGACTGTGGTCTGACGTGACTATGGTCATCCCTGACTGTGGTCTGTCCTGACTATGGTCAGCCCGGACTGTCGTCTGTCCTGTCTGTGGTCAGTCCTGTCTGTGGTCTGTCCTGACTGTGGTCTGTCGTGACTGTGGTCTGTCCTGACTGTGGTCTGACCTGACTATGGTCATCCCTGACTGTGGTCAGCCCTGATGGTCAGCCCTGGCTGTGGTCAGCCCTGATGGTCAGCCCTGATGGTCAGCCATGGCTGTGGTCAGCCCTGATGGTCAGCCCTGGCTGTGGTCAGCCCTGATGTTCAGCCCTGATGGTCAGCCCTGCCTGTGGTCAGCCCTGATGGTCAGCCGTGGCTGTCGTCAGCCCTGATGGTCAGGCCTTTACTGTGGTCAGCCCTGATGGTCAGCCCTGATGGGCAGCCCAGGCTGTGGTCAGCCATGATGGTCAGCCATGGCTGTGGCCAGCCCTGACGGTCAGCCTTGACTGTGGTCTGTCCTGACTGTGGTCTGTTTTGACTGTGGTCTGTCCAGACTGTGGACTGTCCTGACTGTGGTCTGTCCAGACTGTGGACTGTCCTGACTGTGGTCTGTTCAGACTGTGGTCAGCCCTGAATGTGGTCTGTCCTGAATGTGGTCTGTCCTGACTGTGGTCTGTCCTGAATGTGGTCAGCCCTGACTGTGGTCAGCCCTTACTGTGGTCTGTCCTGACTGTAGTCAGCCCTGACTGTGGTCTGTCCTGACTGTGGTCTGTCCTGACTGCGGTCTGTCCTGACTGTGTTCAGCCCTGACTGTGGTCTGTCCTGACTGTGGTCTGTCTTGACTTTGGTCAAACCCTGACTGTGTCTGTCCTGACTGCGTTGTGTCCTGACTGTGGTCTGTCCTGACTGTGGTCAGCCCTGAATGTGGTCAGCCCTGACTGCGTTGTGTCCTGACTGTGGTCTGTCCTGACTGTGGTCAGCCCTGAATGTGGTCTGTCCTGACTGTGGTCAGCCCTGAATGTGGTCTGTCCTGACTGTGGTCAGTCCTGACTGTGGTCTGTCCTAACTGTGGACATTCCTGGCTGTGGTCAGCCCTGACTGTGGTCTGTTCAGACTGTGGCCAGCCCTGAATGGGGTCAGTCCTGACTGTGGTCTGTCCTGACTGTGGACAGTCCTGGCTGTGGTCAGCCCTGACTGTGGTCTGTTCAGACTGTGGTCTATCCTGACTGTGGTCTGTCCTGACTGTGGTCTGTCCTGACTGTGGTCAGTCCTGACTGTGGTCTGTCCTGACTGTGGTCTTTCCTGACTGTGGTCAGTCCTGACTGTGGTCTTTCCTGACTGTGGTCAGTCCTGACTGTGGTCTGTCCTGACTGTGGTCTGTCCTGACTGCGGTCTGTCCTGGCTGTGGTCAGTCGTAACTGCAGTCTGTCCTGACAGCGGTCTGTCCTGGCTGTGGTCAGTCCTAACTGCAGTCTGTCCTGACTGTGGTCTGTCCTGACTGTGGTCAGCCCTGACTGCAGTCTGTGCTGATTGTGGTCAGCCCTGAATGTGGTCCGTACTGACTGTGGTCAGCCCAGACTGTGGTCAGTCCTGACTGCGGTCTGTCCTGGCTGTGGTCAGTCGTAACTGCAGTCTGTCCTGACTGTGGTCTGTCCTGACTGTGGTCAGTCCTTACTGCGGTCTGTCCTGACTGTGGTCTGTCGTGACTGTGGTCTGTCGTGACTGTGGTCAGCCCAGACTGTGGTCTGTCCTGACTGTAGACAGTCCTGACTGTGGTCTGTCCTGACTGTGGTCAGCCCTGACTGTGGTCTGTCCTGACTGTGGTCTGTCCTGACTGTGGTCAGCCCTGACGGCGGTCTGTCCTGACTGCGGTCTGTCTTGAATGCGATCTGTCCTGACTGCGGTCTGTCCTGACTGCGATCTGTCCTGACTGCGGTCTGTCCTGAGTGTGGTCTGTCCTGACTGTGGTCAGCCCTGACTGTGGTCTGTCGTGCCTGTGGTCTGTGCTGACTGTGGTCTGTCCTGACTGCGGCCTGTCCTGACTGCGGTCTGTCCTCACTATGGTCTGACCTGACTGCGGTCTGTCCTGACTGTGGTCAGCCCGGACTGTCGTCTGTCCTGTCTGTGGTCAGTCCTGACTGTGGTCTGTCCTGACTGTGGTCTGTCGTGACTGTGGTCTGTCCTGACTGTGCTCTGACCTGACTATGGTCATCCCTGACTGTGGTCTGTCCTGACTGTGGTCAGCCCTGACTGTGGTCTGTCCTGACTGTGGTCAGCCCTGACTGTGGTCTGTCCTGACTGTGGTCTGTCCTGATTGCGGACAGACCTGACTGTGGTCTGTCCTGACTGTGGTCTGTTCTGACTGCGGTCTGTCCTGACTGTGGTCAGCCCTGACTGCGGTCTGTCCTGACTGCGGTCTGTCCTGACTGCGGTCTGTCCTGACTGTGGTCTGTCCTGACTGCGGTCTGTCCTGACTGCGGTCTTTCCTGACTGTGGTCTGTCCTGACTGTGTTCTATCCTGACTGTGGTCAGCCCTGAGTGCGGTCTGTCCTGACTGCGGTCTTTCCTGACTGTGGTCTGTCCTGACTGTGGTCGGTCCTGACTGTGGTTTGCCCTGAATGCGGTCTGTCCTGACTGTGGTCCCCCCTGTTTGTGGTCTCTCCTGGCTGTGGTCATCCCTGACTGTGGTCTGTCGTGACTGTGGTCTGTCGTGACTGTGGTCTGTCCTGACTGTGGTCTGACGTGACTATGGTCATCCCTGACTGTGGTCTGTCCTGACTGTGGTCAGCCCGGACTGTCGTCTGTCCTGTCTGTGGTCAGTCCTGACTGTGGTCTGTCCTGACTGTGGTCTGTCGTGACTGTGGTCTGTCCTGACTGTGGTCTGACCTGACTATGGTCATCCCTGACTGTGGTCAGCCCTGATGGTCAGCCCTGGCTGTGGTCAGCCCTGATGGTCAGCCCTGATGGTCAGCCATGGCTGTGGTCAGCCCTGATGGTCAGCCCTGGCTGTGGTCAGCCCTGATGGTCAGCCCTGATGGTCAGCCCTGCCTGTGGTCAGCCCTGATGGTCAGCCGTGGCTGTCGTCAGCCCTGATGGTCAGGCCTTTACTGTGGTCAGCCCTGATGGTCAGCCCTGATGGTCAGCCCAGGCTGTGGTCAGCCATGATGGTCAGCCATGGCTGTGGCCAGCCCTGACGGTCAGCCTTGACTGTGGTCTGTCCTGACTGTGGTCTGTTTTGACTGTGGTCTGTCCAGACTGTGGACTGTCCTGACTGTGGTCTGTCCAGACTGTGGACTGTCCTGACTGTGGTCTGTTCAGACTGTGGTCAGCCCTGAATGTGGTCTGTCCTGAATGTGGTCTGTCCTGACTGTGGTCTGTCCTGAATGTGGTCAGCCCTGACTGTGGTCAGCCCTGACTGTGGTCTGTCCTGACTGCGGTCTGTCCTGACTGTAGTCAGCCCTGACTGTGGTCTGTCCTGACTGTGGTCTGTCCTGACTGCGGTCTGTCCTGACTGTGTTCAGCCCTGACTGTGGTCTGTCCTGACTGCGGTCAGTCCTGTCTGTTGTCTGTCCTGACTGTGGTCTGTCCCGACTGTGGTCTGTCCTGACTCCGGTCTGTCCTGACTGTGGTCAGCCCTAATTGTGGTCGGTCCTGACTGTGGTCTGTACTGACTGTGGTCTGTCCTGACTGCGGTCTGTCCTGACTGTGTGTCAGACCTGACTGCGGTCAGCCCTGACTGCAGTCTGTCCTGATTGCGGTCAGCCCTGACTGCGGTCAGCCCTGACTGCGGTCTTTCCTGACTGCGGTCTGTCCTGACTGTGGTCTGTCCGGAGTGTGGTCAGCCCTGACTGTGCTCTGTCCTGACTGCGGTCAGACCTGTCTGTTCTCTGTCCTGACTGTGGTCTATCCTGACTGCGGTCTGTCCAAACTACGGTATGTCCTGACTGTGGTCTGTCCTGACTCCGGTCTGTCCTGACTGTGGTAAGCCCTGATTGTGGTCTGTCCTGACTGTGGTCTGTACTGACTGTGGTCTGTCCTGACTGCGGTCTGTCCTGACTGTGTGTCAGCCCTGACTGTGGTCAGCCCTGACTGTGGTCTGTCCTGACTGTGGTCAGTCCTGACTGTGGTCTGTCCTGACTGTGGTCTGTCCTGACTGCGGTCTGTCCTTCTGTGGTCAGCTCTGACTGCGGTCTGTCCTGATTGTGGTCAGCCCAAAATGTGGTCTGTCCTGACTGTGTTCTGTCCTGAATGTGTTCTGTCCTGGCTGTGGTCAGCCCTGAATGTGGTCTGTCCTGACTGCGGTCTGTCCTGACTGTGGTCTGTCCTGGCTGTGGTCTGTCCTGACTGTGGTCTGTCCTGACTGTGGTCAGCCCTGAATGTGGTCTGTCCTGACTGTGGTCTGTCCTGACTGTGGTCAGCCCTGAATGTGGTCTGTCCTGACTGCGGTCTGTCCTGACTGTGGTCAGCCCTGAATGTGGTCTGTCCTAACTGCGGTCTGTCCTGACTGTGGTCAGCCCTGAATGTGGTCTGTCCTGACTGCGGTCTGTCCTGACTGTGGTCTGTCCGGACTGTGGTCAGCCCTGACTGTGGTCTGTCCGGACTGTGGTCAGCCCTGACTGCGGTCTGTCCTGACTGTGGTCTGTCCTGACTGCGGTCTGCCATGACTGCGGTCTTTCCTGACTGTGGTCTGTCCTGACTGTGGTCTATCCTGACTGTGGTCAGCCCTGAGTGCGGTCTGTCCTGACTGCGGTCTTTCCTGACTGTGGTCTGTCCTGACTGTGGTCGGTCCTGACTGTGGTTTGCCCTGAATGCGGTCTGTCCTGACTGTGGTCCCCCCTGTTTGTGGTCTCTCCTGGCTGTGGTCATCCCTGACTGTGGTCTGTCGTGACTGTGGTCTGTCGTGACTGTGGTCTGTCCTGACTGTGGTCTGACGTGACTATGGTCATCCCTGACTGTGGTCTGTCCTGACTGTGGTCAGCCCGGACTGTCGTCTGTCCTGTCTGTGGTCAGTCCTGACTGTGGTCTGTCCTGACTGTGGTCTGTCGTGACTGTGGTCTGTCCTGACTGTGGTCTGACCTGACTATGGTCATCCCTGACTGTGGTCAGCCCTGATGGTCAGCCCTGGCTGTGGTCAGCCCTGATGGTCAGCCCTGATGGTCAGCCATGGCTGTGGTCAGCCCTGATGGTCAGCCCTGGCTGTGGTCAGCCCTGATGTTCAGCCCTGATGGTCAGCCCTGCCTGTGGTCAGCCCTGATGGTCAGCCGTGGCTGTCGTCAGCCCTGATGGTCAGGCCTTTACTGTGGTCAGCCCTGATGGTCAGCCCTGATGGGCAGCCCAGGCTGTGGTCAGCCATGATGGTCAGCCATGGCTGTGGCCAGCCCTGACGGTCAGCCTTGACTGTGGTCTGTCCTGACTGTGGTCTGTTTTGACTGTGGTCTGTCCAGACTGTGGACTGTCCTGACTGTGGTCTGTCCAGACTGTGGACTGTCCTGACTGTGGTCTGTTCAGACTGTGGTCAGCCCTGAATGTGGTCTGTCCTGAATGTGGTCTGTCCTGACTGTGGTCTGTCCTGAATGTGGTCAGCCCTAATTGTGGTCGGTCCTGACTGTGGTCTGTACTGACTGTGGTCTGTCCTGACTGCGGTCTGTCCTGACTGTGTGTCAGACCTGACTGCGGTCAGCCCTGACTGCAGTCTGTCCTGACTGCGGTCAGCCCTGACTGCGGTCAGCCCTGACTGCGGTCTTTCCTGACTGCGGTCTGTCCTGACTGTGGTCTGTCCGGAGTGTGGTCAGCCCTGACTGTGCTCTGTCCTGACTGCGGTCAGACCTGTCTGTTCTCTGTCCTGACTGTGGTCTATCCTGACTGCGGTCTGTCCTGACTGTGGTCAGCCCTGATTGTGGTCTGTCCTGACTGTGGTCTGTACTGACTGTGGTCTGTCCTGACTGCGGTCTGTCCTGACTGTGTGTCAGCCCTGACTGTGGTCAGCCCTGACTGTGGTCTGTCCTGACTGTGGTCAGTCCTGACTGTGGTCTGTCCTGAATGTGTTCTGTCCTGGCTGTGGTCAGCCCTGAATGTGGTCTGTCCTGACTACGGTCTGTCCTGACTGTGGTCTGTCCTGGCTGTGGTCTGTCCTGACTGTGGTCTGTCCTGACTGTGGTCAGCCCTGAATGTGGTCTGTCCTGACTGTGGTCTGTCCTGACTGTGGTCAGCCCTGAATGTGGTCTGTCCTGACTGCGGTCTGTCCTGACTGTGGTCAGCCCTGAATGTGGTCTGTCCTAACTGCGGTCTGTCCTGACTGTGGTCAGCCCTGAATGTGGTCTGTCCTGACTGCGGTCTGTCCTGACTGTGGTCTGTCCGGACTGTGGTCAGCCCTGACTGTGGTCTGTCCGGACTGTGGTCAGCCCTGACTGCGGTCTGTCCTGACTGCGGTCTGTCCTGACTGTGGTCTGTCCTGACTGTGGTCAGCCCTGATGGTCAGTCCTGACTGTGGTCAGCACTGATGGTCAGCCCTGGCTGTGGTCAGCCCTGATGGTCAGTCCTGGCGGTGGTCAGCCGTGATGGTCAGCCATGGCTGTGGTCAGCCCTGATGGTCAGCCTTGACTGCGGTCATCCCTGACTGGTCTGTCCTGACTGCGGTCTGTCCTGACTGTGGTCAGCCCTGACTGTGGTCTGTCCTCACTGTGGTCTGTCCTGACTGTGGTCTGTCCTGACTGCGGTCTGTCCTGACTGTGGTCAGCCCTGACTGCGGTCAGTCCTGACTGCGGTCTGTCCTGACTGCGGTCTGTCCTGACTGTGGTCAGCCCTGACTGTGGTCTGTCCTGACTGTGGTCAGCCCTGACTGCGGTCAGTCCTGACTGCGGTCTGTCCTGACTGTGGTCTGTCCTGACTGTGGTCTGTCCTGACTGCGGTCTGTCCTGACTGTGGTCAGCCCTGACTGTGGTCTGTCCTGACTGTGGTCTGTCCTCACTGTGGTCTGTCCTGACTGCGGTCTGTCCTGACTGTGGTCTGTCCTGACTGTGGTCTGTCCTGACTGCGGTCTGTCCTGACTGTGGTCAGCCCTGCCTCTGGTCAGCCCTGATGGTCAGCCCTGGCTGTCGTCAGCCCTGTTGGTCAGCCCTGATGGGCAGCCCTGATGGTCAGCCATGACTGTGGTCAGCCCTGATGGTCAGTCTTGACTGTGGTCAGCCCTGATGGTCAGTCCTGACTGTGGTCAGCCCTGATGGTCAGCCCTGATGGTCAGCCCTGGCTGTCGTCAGCCCTGATGGTCCGCCCTGAATGTGGTCAGCCCTGATGGTCAGCCCTGATGGTCAGCCCTGACTGTGGTCAGCCCTGAAGGTCAGCCCTGATGGTCAGCCCTGGCTGTCGTCAGCCCTGTTGGTCAGCCCTGATGGTCAGCCCTGATGGTCAGCCCTGACTGTGGTCAGCCCTGATGGTCAGTCCTGACTGTGGTCAGCCCTGATGGTCAGTCCTGACTGTGGGCAGCCCTGATGGTCAGCCCTGACTGTGGTCAGCCCTGATGGTCAGCCCTGATGGTCAGCCCTGACTGTGGTCAGCCCTGACTGCGGTCAGCCCTGACTGTGGTCTGTCCTGACTGTGGTCAGCCCTGACTGTGGTCAGTCCTGACTGTGGCCAGCCCTGACTGTGGACAGTCCTGACTGCGGTCAGCCCTGACTGCGGTCTTTCCTGACTGCGGTCAGCCCTGACTGCGGTCTGTCCTGACTGTGGTCTGTCCTGACTGTGGCCAGCCCTGACTGTGGACAGTCCTGACTGCGGTCAGTCCTGACTGCGGTCAGTCCTGACTGTGGTCAGCCCTGAATGTGGTCTGTCCTGACTGTGGTCAGCCCTGACTGTGGACAGTCCTGACTGCGGTCTGTCGTGACTGTGGGCAGTCCTGACTGCGGTCAGCCCTGACTGTGGTCTGTCCTGACTGCGGTCTGTCCTGACTGCGGTCAGCCCTGACTGCGGTCTGTCCTGACTGTGGTCAGTCCTGAATGTGGTCTGTGCTGACTGTGGTCTGTCCTGACTGTGGTCTGTCCTGACTGTGGTCTGTCCTGACTGTGGTCAGCCCTGACTGCGGTCAGACCTGAATGCGGTCGATCCTGACTGCGGTCTGTCCTGACTGTGGTCTGTCCTGACTGTGGCCAGCCCTGAATGTGTTCTGTCCTGACTGCGGTCAGCCCTGACTGCGGTCTGTCCTCACTGTGGTCTGTCCTGACTGCGGTCTGTCCTGACTGCGGTCAACCCTGACTGTGGTCTGTCCTCACTGTGGTCTGTCCTGACTGCGGTCTGTCCTGACTGCGGTCAACCCTGACTGTGGTCTGTCCTGACTGTGGTCTGTCCTGACAGTGGTCTGTCCTGACTGCGGTCTGTCCTGACTGTGGTCAGCCCTGACTGTGGTCTGTCATGACTGCGGTCGGACCTGACTGCGGTCTGTCCTGACTGCGGTCTGTCCTGACTGTCGTCAGCCCTGACTGCGGTCAGACCTGAATGCGATCTGTCCTGACTGCGGTCTGTCCTGACTGCGGTCAGCACTGAATGCGATCTGTCCTGAGTACGGTCTGTCCTGAATGTGGGCTGTCCTGACTGCGGTCTGTCCTGACTGTGGTCTGTCCTGACTGCGGTCTGTCCTCACTGTGGTCTGTCCTCACTGCGGTCAGTCCTGACTGTGGTCTGTCCTGACTGTGGACTGTCCTGACTGTGGTCAACCCTGACTGCGGTCTATCCTGACTGTGGTCTGTCCTGACTGCGGTCAGCCCTGACTGCGGTCTGTCCTCACTGTGGACTGTCCTGACTGTGGTCTGTCCTCACTGTGGACTGTCCTGACTGCGGTCAACCCTGACTGTGGTCTGTCCTCCCTGTGGTCTGTCCTGACTGCGGTCTGTCCTGACTGCGGTCAACCCTGACTGTGGTCTGTCCTGACTGTGGTCTGTCCTGACTGCGGTCTGTCCTGACTGTGGTCAGCCCTGACTGTGGTCTGTCCTCACTGTGGTCTGTCCTGACTGTGGTCTGTCCTGACTGCGGTCTGTCCTGACTGTGGTCAGCCCTGACTGCGGTCAGTCCTGACTGCGGTCTGTCCTGACTGCGGTCTGTCCTGACTGTGGTCAGCCCTGACTGTGGTCTGTCCTGACTGTGGTCAGCCCTGACTGCGGTCAGTCCTGACTGCGGTCTGTCCTGACTGTGGTCTGTCCTGACTGTGGTCTGTCCTGACTGCGGTCTGTCCTGACTGTGGTCAGCCCTGACTGTGGTCTGTCCTGACTGTGGTCTGTCCTGAATGTGGTCTGTCCTGACTGTGGTCAGTCCTGACTGTGGTCTGTCCTGACTGTGGTCAGCCCTGAATGTGGTCTGTCCTGACTGTGGTCTGTCCTGACTGCGGTCTGTCCTGACTGTGGTCAGCCCTGAATGTGGTCTGTCCTGACTGTGGTCAGTCCTGACTGTGGTCTGTCCTGACTGTGGTCAGTCCTGACTGTGGACTGTCCAGACTGTGGTCTGTCCTGACTGTGGTCAGTCCTGACTGTTGTGAGTCCTGTCTGCGGTCTGTCCTGACTGTGGTCTGTCCTGACTGTGGTCTGTCCTGACTGTGGACAGTCCTGACTGTGGTCAACCCTGACTGCGGTCTATCCTGACTGCGGTCAGTCCTGACTGCGGTCAGCCCTGACTGTGGTCTGTCCTGACTGTGGTCAGCCCTGACTGCGGTCTGTCCTGACTGCGGTCAGCCCTGACTGCGGTCTGTCCTGACTGCGGTCTGTCCTGACTGCGGTCTGTCCTGACTGCGGTCAGCCCTGACTGTGGTCTGTCCTGACGGTGGTCTGTCCTGACTGCAGTCTGTCCTGACTGTGGTCAGTCCTGACTGCGGTCAGCCCTGAATGTGGTTTGTCCTGTCTGCGGTCAGCCCTGACTGTGGTCTGTCCTGACTGCGGTCTGTCCTGACTGCGGTCAGCCCTGACTGTGGTCTGTCCTGACTGTGGTCAACCCTGACTGCGGTCAGCCCTGACTGTGGTCTGTCCTGACTGTGGTCAACCCTGACTGCGGTCAGCCCTGACTGTGGTCAGCCCTGACTGCGTCCTGTCATGACTGTGGTCTGTCCTGACTGTGGTCTGTCCTGACTGTCGACAGTCCTGACTGTGGTCAACCCTGACTGCGGTCTATCCTGACTGCGGTCAGTCCTGACTGTGGTCAGCCCTGACTGTGGTCTGTCCTGACTGCGGTCTGTCCTGACTGCGGTCAGCCCTGACTGTGGTCTGTCCTGACTCCGGTCTGTCCTGACTGTGGTCAGTCCTGACTGCGGTCAGCCCTGACTGCGGTCTGTCCTGACTGCGGTCTGTCCTGACTGCGGTCAGCCCTGAATGTGGTCTGTCCTGACTGCGGTCAGCCCTGACTGTGGTCTGTCCTGACTGTGGTCAACCCTGACTGCGGTCAGCCCTGACTGTGGTCAGCCCTGACTGCATTCTGTCCTGACTGCGGTCTGTCCTGACTGCGGTCAACCCTGACTGCGGTCTGTCCTGACTGCGGTCAGCCCTGACTGTGGTCAGCCCTGACTGTGGTCTGTCCTGACTGCGGTCTGCCCTGACTGCGGTCAGTCCTGACTGTGGTCTGTCCTGACTGTGGTCTGTCCTGACTGCGGTCTGTCCTGACTGTGGTCTGTCCTGACTGTGATCTGTCCTGACTGCGGTCTGTCCTGACTGTGGTCTTTCCTGACTGTGATCTGTCCTGTCTGCGGTCTGTCCTGACTGTGGTCTGTCCTGACTGTGGTCTGTCCTGACTGCGGTCTGTCCTGACTGTGATCTGTCCTGACTGCGGTCCGTCCTGACTGCGGTCTGCCCTGACTGTGGTCTGTCCTGACCGTGATCTGTCCTGACTGTGGTCTGTCCTGACTGCGGTCAGCCCTGACTGCGGTCTGTCCTCACTGTGGTCTGTCCGACTGAGGTCTCTCCTGACTGCGGTCTGTCCTGACTGTGGTCTGTCCTGACTGCGGTCTGTCCAGACTGTGGTCAGCCCTGACTGTGGTCTGTCCTGACTGTGGTCTGTCCAGACTGTGGTCTGTCCTGACTGTGGTCAGCCCTGACTGTGGTCTGTCCTCACTGTGGTCTGTTCTGACTGTGGTCTGTCCTGACTGCGGTCAACCCTGACTGCGGTCTGTCCTGACTGCGGTCAGCCCTGACTGTGGTCAGCCCTGACTGTGGTCTGTCCTG
This sequence comes from Carcharodon carcharias, assembly GCF_017639515.1. NCBI lineage: Eukaryota > Metazoa > Chordata > Chondrichthyes > Lamniformes > Lamnidae > Carcharodon > Carcharodon carcharias. Next base: position 26,688,418 of record NC_054507.1, on the reverse strand, counting down.
ACTGCGGTCTGCCCTGACTGCGGTCAGTCCTGACTGTGGTCTGTCCTGACTGTGGTCTGTCCTGACTGCGGTCTGTCCTGACTGTGGTCTGTCCTGACTGCGGTCTGTCCTGACTGTGGTCTTTCCTGACTGTGATCTGTCCTGTCTGCGGTCTGTCCTGACTGTGGTCTGTCCTGACTGTGGTCTGTCCTGACTGCGGTCTGTCCTGACTGTGATCTGTCCTGACTGCGGTCCGTCCTGACTGCGGTCTGCCCTGACTGTGGTCTGTCCTGACCGTGATCTGTCCTGACTGTGGTCTGTCCTGACTGCGGTCAGCCCTGACTGCGGTCTGTCCTCACTGTGGTCTGTCCGACTGAGGTCTCTCCTGACTGCGGTCTGTCCTGACTGTGGTCTGTCCTGACTGCGGTCTGTCCAGACTGTGGTCAGCCCTGACTGTGGTCTGTCCTGACTGTGGTCTGTCCAGACTGTGGTCTGTCCTGACTGTGGTCAGCCCTGACTGTGGTCTGTCCTCACTGTGGTCTGTCCTGACTGTGGTCTGTCCTGACTGTCGTCAGCCCTGATGGTCAGCCCTGCCTCTGGTCAGCCATGATGGGCAGCCCTGACTGTGGTCAGCCCTGATGGACAGCCTTGACTGCGGGCTGTCCTGACTGTGGTCTGTCCTGACTGTGGTCAGTCTTGACTGTGGTCAGTCCTGACTGCGGTCTGTCCTGACTGCAGTCTGTCCAGACTGTGGTCTGTCCTGACTGTGGTCTGTCCTGACTGTGGTCAGCCCTGACTGTGGTCTGTCATGACTGCGGTCGGACCTGACTGCGGTCTGTCCTGACTGCGGTCTGTCCTGACTGTCGTCAGCCCTGACTGCGGTCAGACCTGAATGCGATCTGTCCTGACTGCGGTCTGTCCTGACTGCGGTCAGCACTGAATGCGATCTGTCCTGAGTATGGTCTGTCCTGAATGTGGGCTGTCCTGACTGCGGTCTGTCCTGACTGTGGTCTGTCCTGACTGCGGTCTGTCCTCACTGTGGTCTGTCCTCACTGCGGTCAGTCCTGACTGTGGTCTGTCCTGACTGTGGACTGTCCTGACTTTGGTCAACCCTGACTGCGGTCTATCCTGACTGTGGTCTGTCCTGACTGCGGTCAGCCCTGACTGCGGTCTGTCCTCACTGTGGACTGTCCTGACTGTGGTCTGTCCTCACTGTGGACTGTCCTGACTGCGGTCAACCCTGACTGTGGTCTGTCCTCACTGTGGTCTGTCCTGACTGCGGTCTGTCCTGACTGCGGTCAACCCTGACTGTGGTCTGTCCTGACTGTGGTCTGTCCTGACAGTGGTCTGTCCTGACTGCGGTCTGTCCTGACTGTGGTCAGCCCTGACTGTGGTCTGTCCTCACTGTGGTCTGTCCTGACTGTGGTCTGTCCTGACTGCGGTCTGTCCTGACTGTGGTCAGCCCTGACTGTGGTCAGTCCTGACTGCGGTCTGTCCTGACTGCGGTCTGTCATGACTGTGGTCAGCCCTGACTGTGGTCTGTCCTGACTGTGGTCAGCCCTGACTGCGGTCAGTCCTGACTGCGGTCTGTCCTGACTGTGGTCTGTCCTGACTGTGGTCTGTCCTGACTGCGGTCTGTCCTGACTGTGGTCAGCCCTGACTGTGTTCTGTCCTGACTGTGGTCTGTCCTCACTGTGGTCTGTCCTGACTGCGGTCTGTCCTGACTGCGGTCTGTCCTGACTGTGGTCTGTCCTGACTGCGGTCTGTCCTGACTGTGGTCAGCCCTGCCTCTGGTCAGCCCTGATGGTCAGCCCTGGCTGTCGTCAGCCCTGTTGGTCAGCCCTGATGGTCAGCCCTGATGGGCAGCCCTGATGGTCAGCCATGACTGTGGTCAGCCCTGATGGTCAGTCTTGACTGTGATCAGCCCTGATGGTCAGTCCTGACTGTGGTCAGCCCTGATGGTCAGCCCTGACTGTGGTCAGCCCTGATGGTCAGCCCTGATGGTCAGCCCTGGCTGTCGTCAGCCCTGATGGTCCGCCCTGAATGTGGTCAGCCCTGATGGTCAGCCCTGATGGTCAGCCCTGACTGTGGTCAGCCCTGATGGTCAGCCCTGATGGTCAGCCCTGGCTGTCGTCAGCCCTGTTGGTCAGCCCTGATGGTCAGCCCTGATGGTCAGCCCTGACTGTGGTCAGCCCTGATGGTCAGTCCTGACTGTGGTCAGCCCTGATGGTCAGTCCTGACTGTGGTCAGCCCTGATGGTCAGCCCTGACTGTGGTCAGCCCTGATGGTCAGCCCTGATGGTCAGCCCTGACTGTGGTCAGCCCTGATGGTCAGCCCTGATGGTCAGCCCTGACTGTGGTCAGCCCTGACTGCGGTCAGCCCTGACTGTGGTCTGTCCTGACTGTGGTCAGCCCTGACTGTGGTCAGTCCTGACTGTGGCCAGCCCTGACTGTGGACAGTCCTGACTGCGGTCAGCCCTGACTGCGGTCTTTCCTGACTGCGGTCAGCCCTGACTGCGGTCTGTCCTGACTGTGGTCTGTCCTGACTGTGGCCAGCCCTGACTGTGGACAGTCCTGACTGCGGTCAGCCCTGACTGCAGTCAGTCCTGACTGTGGTCAGCCCTGAATGTGGTCTGTCCTGACTGTGGTCAGCCCTGACTGTGGACAGTCCTGACTGCGGTCTGTCGTGACTGTGGGCAGTCCTGACTGCGGTCAGCCCTGACTGTGGTCTGTCCTGACTGCGGTCTGTCCTGACTGCGGTCAGCCCTGACTGCGGTCTGTCCTGACTGTGGTCTGTCCTGAATGTGGTCTGTGCTGACTGTGGTCTGTCCTGACTGTGGTCTGTCCTGACTGTGGTCAGCCCTAACTGTGGTCTGTCCTGACTGCGGTCTGTCCTGACTGTGGTCAGCCCTGAATGTGTTTTGTCCTGTCTGCGGTCAGCCCTGACTGCGGTCTGTCCTGACTGTGGTCTGTCCTGACTGCGGTCTGTCCTGACTGTGGTCAGTCCTGACTGTGGTCAGTCCTGACTGTGGTCTGTCCTGACTGTGGTCTGTCCTTACTGTGGTCTTTCCTGACTGTGGTCAGCCCTGATGGTCAGGCCTTTACTGTGGTCAGCCCTGATGGTCAGTCCTGATGGTCAGCCCTGGCTGTGGTCAGCCCTGATGGTCAGCCCTTATGGTCAGCCCTGATGGTCAGCCCTGACAGTGGTCAGCCCAGATGGTCAGCCCCGACTGTGGTCAGTCCTGATGGTCAGCCCTGATGGTCAGCCCTGCCTCTGGTCAGCCCTGATGGTCAGCCCTGTTGGTCAGCCCTTACTGTGGTCAGCCCTGATGGTCAGTCCTGACTGTGGTCAGCCCTGATGGTCAGCCCTGATGGTCGGCCCTGATGGTCAGCCCTGACTGTGGTCAGCCCTGATGGACAGCCCTGACTGTGGTCAGCCCTGATGGTCAGCCCTGATGGTCGGCCCTGATGGTCACCCCTGACTGTGGTCAGCCCTGATGGTCAGCCCTGACTGTGGTCAGCCCTGATGGTCAGCCCTGATGGTCAGCCCTGATGGTCGGCCCTGATGGTCAGCCCTGCCTCTGGTCAGCCCTGATGGTCAGCCCTGATGGTCAGCCCTGACTGTGGTCAGCCCTGATGGTCAGCCCTGACTGTGGTCAGCCCTGATGGTCAGCCCTGACTGTGGTCAGTCCTGATGGTCAGCCCTGTTGGTCAGCCCTGTGGGTCAGCCCTTACTGTGGTCAGCGCTGATGGTCAGTCCTGACTGTGGTCAGCCCTGACTGTGGTCAGCCCTGATGGTCAGCCCTGATGGTCAGCCCTGGCTGTGGTCAGCCCTGATGGTCAGCCCTGATGGTCAGCCCTGGCTGTGGTCAGCCCTGATGGTCAGGCCTGGCTGTGGTCAGCCCTGATGGTCAGCCCTGACTGTGGTCAGCCCTGATCGTCAGGCCTGGCTGTGGTCAGCCATGATGGTCAGCCCTGACTGTGGTCAGCCCTGATGGTCAGCACTGATGTTCAGCCCTGACTGTGGTCAGCCCTGATGGTCAGCCCTGACTGTGGTCAGCGATGATGGTCAGCCTTCACTGCAGTCTGCCCTGACTGTGGTCTTTCCTGACAATGGTCAGCCCTGACTGCGGTCTGTCCGGACTGCGGTTTGTCCTGACTGCGGTTTGTCCTGACTGTGGTCAGCCCTGACTGCGGTCTGTCCTGACTGCGGTTTGTCCTGACTGCGGTCTGTCCTGACTGCGGCTTGTCGTGACTGCGGTCTGGCCTGACTGTGGTCTGTCCTGACTGCGGTCAGCCCTGACTGAGGTCTGTCCTGACTGTGGTCTGTCCTGACAGCGGTCTGCCCTGACTGCGGTCAGCCCTGACTGCGGTCAGCCTTGACTGCGGTCTGTCCTGACTGCGGTCTCTCCTGACGGTGGTCTGTCCTGACTGTGGTCAGCCCTGACTGCGGTCTGTCCTGACTGCGGTCTGTCCTGACTGCTGTCTGTCCTGAATGCGGTCAGCCCTGACTGCGGTCAGCCCTGACTGCGGTCTGTCCTGACAGTGGTCTGTCCAGACTGCGGTCTGTCCCGACTGCGGACTGTCCTGACTGTGGTCTGTTCTGACTGAGGTCAGCCCTGAGTGCGGTCTGTCCTGATTGTGGTCAGTCCTGACTGCGGTCTGTCCTGACTGCGGTCTACCCTGACTGTGGTCAGCCCTGACTGTGGTCTGTCCTGACTGTGGTCTGTCCTGACTGTGGTCAGCCCTGACTGTGGTCTGTCCTGACTGTGGTCAGTCCTGACTGCGGTCTACCCTGACTGTGGTCTGTCCTGACTGTGGTCTGTCCTGACTGTGGTCAGCCCTGACTGCGGTCTGTCCTGACTGCGGTCCGTCCTAAATGCGGGCTGTCCTGACTGCGGTCTGTCCTGAGTGCGGTCAGCACTGACTGTGGTCTGTCCTGACTGCGGTCAGAACTGACTGCGGCCGGTCCTGACTGCGGTCGGACCTGACTGCGGTCTGTCCTGACTGCGGTCTGTCCTGACTGTCGTCAGCCCTGACTGCGGTCAGACCTGAATGCGATCTGTCCTGACTGCGGTCTGTCCTGACTGCGGTCAGCACTGAATGCGATCTGTCCTGAGTACGGTCTGTCCTGAATGTGGGCTGTCCTGACTGCGGTCTGTCCTGACTGTGGTCTGTCCTGACTGCGGTCTGTCCTCACTGTGGTCTGTCCTCACTGCGGTCAGTCCTGACTGTGGTCTGTCCTGACTGTGGACTGTCCTGACTGTGGTCAACCCTGACTGCGGTCTATCCTGACTGTGGTCTGTCCTGACTGCGGTCAGCCCTGACTGCGGTCTGTCCTCACTGTGGACTGTCCTGACTGTGGTCTGTCCTCACTGTGGACTGTCCTGACTGCGGTCAACCCTGACTGTGGTCTGTCCTCACTGTGGTCTGTCCTGACTGCGGTCTGTCCTGACTGCGGTCAACCCTGACTGTGGTCTGTCCTGACTGTGGTCTGTCCTGACTGCGGTCTGTCCTGACTGTGGTCAGCCCTGACTGTGGTCTGTCCTCACTGTGGTCTGTCCTGACTGTGGTCTGTCCTGACTGCGGTCTGTCCTGACTGTGGTCAGCCCTGACTGCGGTCAGTCCTGACTGCGGTCTGTCCTGACTGCGGTCTGTCCTGACTGTGGTCAGCCCTGACTGTGGTCTGTCCTGACTGCGGTCAGCCCTGACTGCGGTCAGTCCTGACTGCGGTCTGTCCTGACTGTGGTCTGTCCTGACTGTGGTCTGTCCTGACTGCGGTCTGTCCTGACTGTGGTCAGCCCTGACTGTGGTCTGTCCTGACTGTGGTCTGTCCTCACTGTGGTCTGTCCTGACTGCGGTCTGTCCTGACTGCGGTCTGTCCTGACTGTGGTCTGTCCTGACTGCGGTCTGTCCTGACTGTGGTCAGCCCTGCCTCTGGTCAGCCCTGATGGTCAGCCCTGGCTGTCGTCAGCCCTGTTGGTCAGCCCTGATGGTCAGCCCTGATGGGCAGCCCTGATGGTCAGCCATGACTGTGGTCAGCCCTGATGGTCAGTCTTGACTGTGGTCAGCCCTGATGGTCAGTCCTGACTGTGGTCAACCCTGATGGTCAGCCCTGACTGTGGTCAGCCCTGATGGTCAGCCCTGATGGTCAGCCCTGGCTGTCGTCAGCCCTGATGGTCCGCCCTGAATGTGGTCAGCCCTGATGGTCAGCCCTGATGGTCAGCCCTGACTGTGGTCAGCCCTGATGGTCAGCCCTGATGGTCAGCCCTGGCTGTCGTCAGCCCTGTTGGTCAGCCCTAATGGTCAGCCCTGATGGTCAGCCCTGACTGTGGTCAGCCCTGATGGTCAGTCCTGACTGTGGTCAGCCCTGATGGTCAGTCCTGACTGTGGTCAGCCCTGATGGTCAGCCCTGACTGTGGTCAGCCCTGATGGTCAGCCCTGATGGTCAGCCCTGACTGTGGTCAGCCCTGATGGTCAGCCCTGATGGTCAGCCCTGACTGTGGTCAGCCCTGACTGCGGTCAGCCCTGACTGTGGTCTGTCCTGACTGTGGTCAGCCCTGACTGTGGTCAGTCCTGACTGTGGCCAGCCCTGACTGTGGACAGTCCTGACTGCGGTCAGCCCTGACTGCGGTCTTTCCTGACTGCGGTCAGCCCTGACTGCGGTCTGTCCTGACTGTGGTCTGTCCTGACTGTGGCCAGCCCTGACTGTGGACAGTCCTGACTGCGGTCAGCCCTGACTGCAGTCAGTCCTGACTGTGGTCAGCCCTGAATGTGGTCTGTCCTGACTGTGGTCAGCCCTGACTGTGGACAGTCCCGACTGCGGTCTGTCGTGACTGTGGGCAGTCCTGACTGCGGTCAGCCCTGACTGTGGTCTGTCCTGACTGCGGTCTGTCCTGACTGCGGTCAGCCCTGACTGCGGTCTGTCCTGACTGTGGTCTGTCCTGAATGTGGTCTGTGCTGACTGTGGTCTGTCCTGACTGTGGTCTGTCCTGACTGTGGTCAGCCCTAACTGTGGTCTGTCCTGACTGCGGTCTGTCCTGAATGTGGTCTGTCCTGACTGTGGTCAGTCCTGACTGTGGTCTGTCCTGACTGTGGTCAGCCCTGAATGTGGTCTGTCCTGACTGTGGTCTGTCCTGACTGCGGTCTGTCCTGACTGTGGTCAGCCCTGAATGTGGTCTGTCCTGACTGTGGTCTGTCCTGACTGCGGTCTGTCCTGACTGCGTTCAGCCCTGACTGCGGTCTGTCCTGACTGTGGTCTGTCCTGACTGTGGTCAGCCCTGACTGCGGTCTGTCCTGACTGTCGTCTGTCCTGACTGCGGTCAGCCCTGACTGCGGTCTGTCCTGACTGTGGTCTGTCCTGACTGTGGTCAGTCCTGACTGTGGTCTGTCCTGACTGTGGTCTGTCCTGACTGTGGTCTGTCCTGAATGTGGTCAGTCCTGACTGTGGTCTGTCCTTACTGCGGTCTTTCCTGACTGTGGTCAGCCTTGATGGTCAGTCCTGATGGTCAGCCCTGGCTGTGGTCAGCCCTGATGGTCAGTCCTGATGGTTTGCCCTGGCTGTGGTCAGCCCTGATGGTCAGTCCTGATGGTCAGCCCTGGCTGTGGTCAGCCCTGATGGTCAGCCCTGATGGTCAGCCCTGGCTGTGGTCAGCCCTGATGGTCAGCCCTGATGGTCAGCCCTGACTGTGGTCAGCCCTGATGGTCAGTCCTGACTGTGGTCAGCCCTGATGGTCAGTCCTGATGGTCAGCCCTGACTGTGGTCAGCCCTGATGGTCAGCCCTGGCTGTCATCATCCCTGATGGTCAGCCCTGGCTGTGGTCAGCCCTGATGGTCAGCCTGACTGTGGTCAGCCCTGATGGTCAGGTCTTTACTGTGGTCAGCCCTGATGGTCAGCCCTGATGGTCAGGCCCTGACTGTGGTCCGCCCTGATGGTCAGCCCTGATGGTCAGCCCTGGCTGTGGTCAGCCCTGATGGTCAGCCCTGATGGTCAGCCATGACTGTGGTCTTTCCTCACTGTGGTCAGTCCTGACTGCGGTCTGTCCAGACTCCGGTCTGTCTTGACTGCGGTCAGCCCTGACTGCGGTCTGTCCTGACTGCGGTCAGCCCTGACTGCGGTCTGTCCTGACTGTGGTCAGCCCTGATTGCGGTCAGCCCTGACTGTGGTCAGTCCTGACTGTGGTCTGTCCTGACTGCGGTCTGTCCGGACTGTGGTCAGCCCTGAATGTGGTCTGTCCTGATGGTCAGTACTGACTGCGGTCAGCCCTGATGGTCAGGCCTTTACTGTGGTCAGCCCTGATGGTCAGTCCTGATGGTCAGCCCTGCCTCTGGTCAGCCCTGATGGTCAGCCCTGGCTGTCGTCAGCCCTGATGGCCAGCCCTGACTGTGGTCAGCCCTGATGGTCAGGCCTTTACTTTGGTCAGCCCTGATGGTCAGCCCTGATGGTCAGCCCTGACTGTGGTCTTTCCTCACTGTGGTCAGTCCTGACTGCGGTCTGTCCAGACTCCGGTCTGTCCTGACTGCGGTCTGTCCTGACTGCGGTCTGTCCTGACTGTGGTCAGTCCTGAGTGCGGTCAGCCCTGACTGCGGTCTGTCCTGACTGTGGTCTGTCCTGACTGTGGTCAGTCCTGACTGTGGCCAGCCCTGACTGTGGACAGTCCTGACTGCGGTCAGCCCTGACTGCGGTCTTTCCTGACTGCGGTCAGCCCTGACTGCGGTCAGTCCTGACTGTGGTCAGCCCTGGCTGTGGACAGTCCTGACTGCGGTCTGTCCTGACTGTGGTCAGCCCTGAATGTGTTTTGTCCTGTCTGCGGTCAGCCCTGACTGCGGTCTGTCCTGACTGTGGTCTGTCCTGACTGCGGTCTGTCCTGACTGTGGTCAGTCCTGACTGTGGTCAGTCCTGACTGTGGTCTGTCCTGACTGTGGTCTGTCCTTACTGTGGTCTTTCCTGACTGTGGTCAGCCCTGATGGTCAGGCCTTTACTGTGGTCAGCCCTGATGGTCAGTCCTGATGGTCAGCCCTGGCTGTGGTCAGCCCTGATGGTCAGCCCTTATGGTCAGCCCAGATGGTCAGCCCCGACTGTGGTCAGTCCTGATGGTCAGCCCTGATGGTCAGCCCTGCCTCTGGTCAGCCCTGATGGTCAGCCCTGTTGGTCAGCCCTTACTGTGGTCAGCCCTGATGGTCAGTCCTGACTGTGGTCAGCCCTGATGGTCAGCCCTGATGGTCGGCCCTGATGGTCAGCCCTGACTGTGGTCAGCCCTGATGGACAGCCCTGACTGTGGTCAGCCCTGATGGTCAGCCCTGATGGTCGGCCCTGATGGTCACCCCTGACTGTGGTCAGCCCTGATGGTCAGCCCTGACTGTGGTCAGCCCTGATGGTCAGCCCTGATGGTCAGCCCTGATGGTCGGCCCTGATGGTCAGCCCTGCCTCTGGTCAGCCCTGATGGTCAGCCCTGATGGTCAGCCCTGACTGTGGTCAGCCCTGATGGTCAGCCCTGACTGTGGTCAGCCCTGATGGTCAGCCCTGACTGTGGTCAGTCCTGATGGTCAGCCCTGTTGGTCAGCCCTGTGGGTCAGCCCTTACTGTGGTCAGCGCTGATGGTCAGTCCTGACTGTGGTCAGCCCTGACTGTGGTCAGCCCTGATGGTCAGCCCTGATGGTCAGCCCTGGCTGTGGTCAGCCCTGATGGTCAGCCCTGATGGTCAGCCCTGGCTGTGGTCAGCCCTGATGGTCAGGCCTGGCTGTGGTCAGCCCTGATGGTCAGCCCTGACTGTGGTCAGCCCTGATCGTCAGGCCTGGCTGTGGTCAGCCATGATGGTCAGCCCTGACTGTGGTCAGCCCTGATGGTCAGCACTGATGTTCAGCCCTGACTGTGGTCAGCCCTGATGGTCAGCCCTGACTGTGGTCAGCGATGATGGTCAGCCTTCACTGCAGTCTGCCCTGACTGTGGTCTTTCCTGACAATGGTCAGCCCTGACTGCGGTCTGTCCGGACTGCGGTTTGTCCTGACTGCGGTTTGTCCTGACTGTGGTCAGCCCTGACTGCGGTCTGTCCTGACTGCGGTTTGTCCTGACTGCGGTCTGTCCTGACTGCGGCTTGTCGTGACTGCGGTCTGGCCTGACTGTGGTCTGTCCTGACTGCGGTCAGCCCTGACTGAGGTCTGTCCTGACTGTGGTCTGTCCTGACAGCGGTCTGCCCTGACTGCGGTCAGCCCTGACTGCGGTCAGCCTTGACTGCGGTCTGTCCTGACTGCGGTCTCTCCTGACGGTGGTCTGTCCTGACTGTGGTCAGCCCTGACTGCGGTCTGTCCTGACTGCGGTCTGTCCTGACTGCTGTCTGTCCTGAATGCGGTCAGCCCTGACTGCGGTCAGCCCTGACTGCGGTCTGTCCTGACAGTGGTCTGTCCAGACTGCGGTCTGTCCCGACTGCGGACTGTCCTGACTGTGGTCTGTTCTGACTGAGGTCAGCCCTGAGTGCGGTCTGTCCTGATTGTGGTCAGTCCTGACTGCGGTCTGTCCTGACTGCGGTCTACCCTGACTGTGGTCAGCCCTGACTGTGGTCTGTCCTGACTGTGGTCTGTCCTGACTGTGGTCAGCCCTGACTGTGGTCTGTCCTGACTGTGGTCAGTCCTGACTGCGGTCTACCCTGACTGTGGTCTGTCCTGACTGTGGTCTGTCCTGACTGTGGTCAGCCCTGACTGCGGTCTGTCCTGACTGCGGTCCGTCCTAAATGCGGGCTGTCCTGACTGCGGTCTGTCCTGAGTGCGGTCAGCACTGACTGTGGTCTGTCCTGACTGCGGTCAGAACTGACTGCGGCCGGTCCTGACTGCGGTCGGACCTGACTGCGGTCTGTCCTGACTGCGGTCTGTCCTGACTGTCGTCAGCCCTGACTGCGGTCAGACCTGAATGCGATCTGTCCTGACTGCGGTCTGTCCTGACTGCGGTCAGCACTGAATGCGATCTGTCCTGAGTACGGTCTGTCCTGAATGTGGGCTGTCCTGACTGCGGTCTGTCCTGACTGTGGTCTGTCCTGACTGCGGTCTGTCCTCACTGTGGTCTGTCCTCACTGCGGTCAGTCCTGACTGTGGTCTGTCCTGACTGTGGACTGTCCTGACTGTGGTCAACCCTGACTGCGGTCTATCCTGACTGTGGTCTGTCCTGACTGCGGTCAGCCCTGACTGCGGTCTGTCCTCACTGTGGACTGTCCTGACTGTGGTCTGTCCTCACTGTGGACTGTCCTGACTGCGGTCAACCCTGACTGTGGTCTGTCCTCACTGTGGTCTGTCCTGACTGCGGTCTGTCCTGACTGCGGTCAACCCTGACTGTGGTCTGTCCTGACTGCGGTCTGTCCTGACTGTGGTCTGTCCTGACTGCGGTCTGTCCTGACTGTGGTCAGCCCTGCCTCTGGTCAGCCCTGATGGTCAGCCCTGGCTGTCGTCAGCCCTGTTGGTCAGCCCTGATGGTCAGCCCTGATGGGCAGCCCTGATGGTCAGCCATGACTGTGGTCAGCCCTGATGGTCAGTCTTGACTGTGATCAGCCCTGATGGTCAGTCCTGACTGTGGTCAGCCCTGATGGTCAGCCCTGACTGTGGTCAGCCCTGATGGTCAGCCCTGATGGTCAGCCCTGGCTGTCGTCAGCCCTGATGGTCCGCCCTGAATGTGGTCAGCCCTGATGGTCAGCCCTGATGGTCAGCCCTGACTGTGGTCAGCCCTGATGGTCAGCCCTGATGGTCAGCCCTGGCTGTCGTCAGCCCTGTTGGTCAGCCCTGATGGTCAGCCCTGATGGTCAGCCCTGACTGTGGTCAGCCCTGATGGTCAGTCCTGACTGTGGTCAGCCCTGATGGTCAGTCCTGACTGTGGTCAGCCCTGATGGTCAGCCCTGACTGTGGTCAGCCCTGATGGTCAGCCCTGATGGTCAGCCCTGACTGTGGTCAGCCCTGATGGTCAGCCCTGATGGTCAGCCCTGACTGTGGTCAGCCCTGACTGCGGTCAGCCCTGACTGTGGTCTGTCCTGACTGTGGTCAGCCCTGACTGTGGTCAGTCCTGACTGTGGCCAGCCCTGACTGTGGACAGTCCTGACTGCGGTCAGCCCTGACTGCGGTCTTTCCTGACTGCGGTCAGCCCTGACTGCGGTCTGTCCTGACTGTGGTCTGTCCTGACTGTGGCCAGCCCTGACTGTGGACAGTCCTGACTGCGGTCAGCCCTGACTGCAGTCAGTCCTGACTGTGGTCAGCCCTGAATGTGGTCTGTCCTGACTGTGGTCAGCCCTGACTGTGGACAGTCCTGACTGCGGTCTGTCGTGACTGTGGGCAGTCCTGACTGCGGTCAGCCCTGACTGTGGTCTGTCCTGACTGCGGTCTGTCCTGACTGCGGTCAGCCCTGACTGCGGTCTGTCCTGACTGTGGTCTGTCCTGAATGTGGTCTGTGCTGACTGTGGTCTGTCCTGACTGTGGTCTGTCCTGGCTGTGGTCTGTCCTGACTGTGGTCAGCCCTAACTGTGGTCTGTCCTGACTGCGGTCTGTCCTGAATGTGGTCTGTCCTGACTGTGGTCAGTCCTGACTGTGGTCTGTCCTGACTGTGGTCAGCCCTGAATGTGGTCTGTCCTGACTGTGGTCTGTCCTGACTGCGGTCTGTCCTGACTGTGGTCAGCCCTGAATGTGGTCTGTCCTGACTGTGGTCTGTCCTGACTGCGGTCTGTCCTGACTGTGGTCAGCCCTGAATGTGGTCTGTCCTGACTGTGGTCTGTCCTGACTGCGGTCTGTCCTGACTGCGTTCAGCCCTGACTGCGGTCTGTCCTGACTGTGGTCTGTCCTGACTGTGGTCAGCCCTGACTGCGGTCTGTCCTGACTGTCGTCTGTCCTGACTGCGGTCAGCCCTGACTGCGGTCTGTCCTGACTGTGGTCTGTCCTGACTGTGGTCTGTCCTGAATGTGGTCAGTCCTGACTGTGGTCTGTCCTTACTGCGGTCTTTCCTGACTGTGGTCAGCCTTGATGGTCAGTCCTGATGGTAAGCCCTGGCTGTGGTCAGCCCTGATGGTCAGTCCTGATGGTTTGCCCTGGCTGTGGTCAGCCCTGATGGTCAGTCCTGATGGTCAGCCCTGGCTGTGGTCAGCCCTGATGGTCAGCCCTGATGGTCAGCCCTGGCTGTGGTCAGCCCTGATGGTCAGTCCTGATGGTCAGCCCTGCCTCTGGTCAGCCCTGATGGTCAGCCCTGGCTGTCGTCAGCCCTGATGGCCAGCCCTGACTGTGGTCAGTCCTGACTGTGGTCTGTCCTGACTGCGGTCTGTCCGGACTGCGGTCAGCCCTGAATGTGGTCTGTCCTGATGGTCAGTACTGACTGCGGTCAGCCCTGATGGTCAGGCCTTTACTGTGGTCAGCCCTGATGGTCAGCCCTGATGGTCAGTCCTGACTGTGGTCAGCCCTGATGGTCAGTCCTGATGGTCAGCCCTGCCTCTGGTCAGCCCTGATGGTCAGCCCTGGCTGTCGTCAGCCCTGATGGCCAGCCCTGACTGTGGTCAGCCCTGATGGTCAGGCCTTTACTGTGGTCAGCACTGATGGTCAGCCCTGATGGTCAGCCCTGACTGTGGTCTTTCCTCACTGTGGTCAGTCCTGACTGCGGTCTGTCCAGACTCCGGTCTGTCCTGACTGCGGTCTGTCCTGACTGCGGTCTGTCCTGACTGTGGTCAGTCCTGAGTGTGGTCAGCCCTGACTGCGGTCTGTCCTGACTGTGGTCTGTCCTGACTGTGGTCAGTCCTGACTGTGGCCAGCCCTGACTGTGGACAGTCCTGACTGCGGTCAGCCCTGACTGCGGTCTGTCCTGACTGCGGTCAGCCCTGACTGCGGTCAGTCCTGACTGTGTTCTGTCCTGTCTGCGGTCAGCCCTGACTGCGGTCTGTCCTGACTGTGGTCTGTCCTGACTGTGGTCTGTCCTGACTTTGGTCTGTCCTGACTGTGGTCAGTCCTGACTGTGGTCAGTCCTGACTGTGGTATGTCCTGACTGTGGTCTGTCCTTACTGTGGTCTTTCCTGACTGTGGTCAGCCCTGATGGTCAGGCCTTTACTGTGGTCAGCCCTGATGGTCAGTCCTGATGGTCAGCCCTGGCTGTGGTCAGCCCTGATGGTCAGCCCTTATGGTCAGCCCTGATGGTCAGCCCTGACAGTGGTCAGCCCAGATGGTCAGCCCCGACTGTGGTCAGTCCTGATGGTCAGCCCTGATGGTCAGCCCTGCCTCTGGTCAGCCCTGATGGTCAGCCCTGTTGGTCAGCCCTTACTGTGGTCAGCCCTGATGGTCAGTCCTGACTGTGGTCAGCCCTGATGGTCAGCCCTGATGGTCGGCCCTGATGGTCAGCCCTGACTGTGGTCAGCCCTGATGGTCAGCCCTGACTGTGGTCAGCCCTGATGGTCAGCCCTGATGGTCGGCCCTGATGGTCACCCCTGACTGTGGTCAGCCCTGATGGTCAGCCCTGACTGTGGTCAGCCCTGATGGTCAGCCCTGATGGTCAGCCCTGATGGTCGGCCCTGATGGTCAGCCCTGCCTCTGGTCAGCCCTGATGGTCAGCCCTGATGGTCAGCCCTGACTGTGGTCAGCCCTGATGGTCAGCCCTGACTGTGGTCAGTCCTGATGGTCAGCCCTGTTGGTCAGCCCTGTGGGTCAGCCCTTACTGTGGTCAGCCCTGATGGTCAGTCCTGACTGTGGTCAGCCCTGACTGTGGTCAGCCCTGATGGTCAGCCCTGATGGTCAGCCCTGGCTGTGGTCAGCCCTGATGGTCAGCCCTGATGGTCAGCCCTGGCTGTGGTCAGCCCTGATGGTCAGGCCTGGCTGTGGTCAGCCCTGATGGTCAGCCCTGACTGTGGTCAGCCCTGATCGTCAGGCCTGGCTGTGGTCAGCCATGATGGTCAGCCCTGACTGTGGTCAGCCCTGATGGTCAGCACTGATGTTCAGCCCTGACTGTGGTCAACCCTGATGGTCAGCCCTGACTGTGGTCAGCGATGATGGTCAGCCTTCACTGCAGTCTGCCCTGACTGTGGTGTTTCCTGACTATGGTCAGCCCTGACTGCGGTCTGTCCTGACTGCGGTTTGTCCTGACTGCGGTCTGTCCTGACTGCGGCTTGTCGTGACTGCGGTCTGGCCTGACTGTGGTCTGTCCTGACTGCGGTCAGCCCTGACTGAGGTCTGTCCTGACTGTGGTCTGTCCTGACAGCGGTCTGCCCTGACTGCGCTCAGCCCTGACTGCGGTCAGCCTTGACTGCGGTCTGTCCTGACTGCGGTCTGTCCTGACTGCTGTCTGTCCTGAATGCGGTCAGCCCTGACTGCGGACAGCCCTGACTGCGGTCTGTCCTGACAGTGGTCTGTCCAGACTGCGGTCTGTCCTGACTGCGGACTGTCCTGACTGTGGTCTGTTCTGACTGAGGTCAGCCCTGACTGCGGTCTGTCCTGATTGTGGTCAGTCCTGACTGCGGTCTGTCCTGACTGCGGTCTACCCTGACTGTGGTCAGCCCTGACTGTGGTCTGTCCTGACTGTGGTCTGTCCTGACTGTGGTCAGCCCTGACTGTGGTCTGTCCTGACTGTGGTCAGTCCTGACTGCGGTCTACCCTGACTGTGGTCAGTCCTGACTGTGGTCTGTCCTGACTGTGGTCAGCCCTGACTGCGGTCTGTCCTGACTGCGGTCCGTCCTAAATGCGGTCTGTCCTGAGTGCGGTCAGCACTGACTGTGGTCTGTCCTGACTGCGGTCAGAACTGACTGCGGCCGGTCCTGTCTGCGGTCGGACCTGACTGCGGTCTGTCCTGACTGCGGTCTGTCCTGACTGTCGTCAGCCCTGACTGCGGTCTGTCCTGACTGTGGTCTGTCCTGACTGCGGTCTGTCCTGACTGCGGTCTGTCCTGACTGTGGTCTGTCCTGACCTTGGACAGCCCTGACTGCGGTCAGCCCTGACTGTGATCCGCCCTGACTGCGGTCTGTCCTGACTGCGGTCTGTCCTGACTGTGGTCTGTCCTGACCTTGGACAGCCCTGACTGCGGTCTGTCCTGACTGTGATCCACCCTGAGTGTGGTCTGTCCTGACTGTGGTCTGTCCTGACTGTGATCTGTCCTGACTGTGGTCAGCCCTGAATGTGGTCTGTCCTGACTGTGGTCAGTCCTGATTGTGGCCAGCCCTGACTGTGGACAGTCCTGACTGCGGTCAGCCCTGACTGCGGTCTTTCCTGACTGCGGTCAGCCCTGACTGTGGTCTGTCCTGACTGTGGTCCGTCCTGACTGCGGTCTGTCCTGACTGTGGTCTGTCCTGACTGTGGCCAGCCCTGACTGTGGTCTGTCCTGACTGTGGTCTGTCCTGACTGCGGTCTGTCCTGACTGTGGTCTGTCCTGACTGTGGCCAGCCCTGACTGTGGACAGTCCTGACTGCGGTCACCCCTGACTGCGGTCTTTCCTGACTGCGGTCAGCCCTGACTGTGGTCTGTCCTGACTGTGGTCTGTCCTGACTGCGGTCTGTCCTGACTGTGGTCTGTCCTAACTGTGGCCAGCCCTGACTGTGGTCTGTCCTGACTGTGGTCTGTCCTGACTGTGGTCTGTCCTGACTGTGGCCAGCCCTGAATGTGTTCTGTCCTGACTGCGGTCAGCCCTGACTGCGGTCTTTCCTGACTGCGGTCAGCCCTGACTGCGGTCAGTCCTGACTGCGGTCAGCCCTGACTGTGGACAGTCCTGACTGCGGTCAGTCCTGACTGCGGACTGTCCTGACTGCGGTCTGTCCTGACTGCGGTCAGCCCTGAATGTGTTCTGTCCTGACTGCGGTCAGCCCTGACTGCGGTCTGTCCTGTCTGCGGTCAGCCCTGACTGCGGTCAGCCCTGACTGCGGTCTGTCCTGACTGTGGACAGTCCTGACTGTGGTCTGTCCTGACTGTGGTCAGCCCTGAATGTGGTCTGTCCTGACTGTGGTCTGTCCTGACTGCGGTCTGTCCTGACTGCGGTCAGCCCTGACTGCGGTCTGTCCTGACTGCGGTCTGTCCTGACTGTGGGCTGTCCTGACTGTGGTCAGCCCTGAATGTGGTCTGTCCTCACTGCGGTCTGTCCTCACTGTGGTCTGTCCTGACTGTGGTCTGTACTGACTGTGGTCAGCCTTGATGGTCAGGCCTTTACTGTGGTCAGCCCTGATGGTCAGTCCTGATGGTCAGCCCTGGCTGTGGTCAGCCCTGATGGTCAGCCCTGATGGTCAGCCCTGACAATGGTCAGCCCAGATGGTCAGCCCCGACTGTGGTCAGTCCTGATGGTCAGCCCTGATGGTCAGCCCTGATGGTCAGCCCTGCCTCTGGTCAGCCCTGATGGTCAGCCCTGCCTCTGGTCAGCCCTGAT
Source organism: Carcharodon carcharias (assembly GCF_017639515.1). NCBI lineage: Eukaryota > Metazoa > Chordata > Chondrichthyes > Lamniformes > Lamnidae > Carcharodon > Carcharodon carcharias. Next base: position 26,671,099 of record NC_054507.1, on the reverse strand, counting down.
GGTCAGTCCTGATGGTCAGCCCTGATGGTCAGCCCTGACTGTGGTCAGCCCTGATGGTCAGGCCTTTACTGTGGTCAGCCCTGATGTTCAGCCATGATGGTCAGCCCTGATGGTCAGCCCTGACTGTGGTCAGCCCTGATGGTCAGCCCTGTTGGTCAGCCCTTACTGTGGTCAGCCCTGATGGTCAGCCCTGCCTGTGGTCAGCCCTGATGGTCAGCCCTGATGGTCAGCCCTGATGTTCAGCCCTGGCTGTGGTCAGCCCTGATGGTCAGCCCTGACTGTGGTCAGCCCTGATGGTCAGCCTTCACAGCAGTCTGCCCTGACTGTGGTCTTTCCTGACTATGGTCAGCCCTGACTGTGGTCTGTCTTGACTGCGGTCTGTCCTGACTGCGGTCTGTCCTGACTGCGGTCTGTCAAGACTGTGGTCAGCCCTGCCTCTGGTCAGCCCTGATGGTCAGCCCTGGCTGTCGTCAGCCCTGTTGGTCAGCCCTGATGGTCAGCCCTGATGGGCAGCCCTGATGGTCAGCCCTGATGTTCAGCCCTGGCTGTGGTCAGCCCTGATGGTCAGCCCTGACTGTGGTCAGCCCTGATGGTCAGCCTTCACTGCAGTCTGCCCTGACTGTGGTCTTTCCTGACTTTGGTCAGCCCTGACTGTGGTCTGTCCTGACTGCGGTCTGTCCTGACTGCGGTCTGTCCTGACTGCGGTCTGTCCTGACTGCGTTCTGTCCTGACTGTGGTCAGCCCTGCCTCTGGTCAGCCCAGATGGTCAGCCCTGGCTGTCGTCAGCCCTGTTGGTCAGCCCTGATGGTCAGCCCTGATGGGCAGCCCTGATGGTCAGCCCTGATGTTCAGCCCTGGCTGTGGTCAGCCCTGATGGTCAGCCCTGACTGTGGTCAGCCCTGATGGTCAGCCTTCACTGCAGTCTGCCCTGACTGTGGTCTTTCCTGACTTTGGTCAGCCCAGACTGTGGTCTGTCCTGACTGTGGTCTGTCCTGACTGCGGTCTGTCCTGACTGCGGTCTGTCCTGACTGTGGTCAGCCCTGCCTCTGGTCAGCCCTGATGGTCAGCCCTGGCTGTCGTCAGCCCTGTTGGTCAGCCCTGATGGTCAGCCCTGATGGGCAGCCCTGATGGTCAGCCCTGACTGTGGTCAGCCCTGATGGTCAGTCCTGACTGTGGTCAGCACTGATGGTCAGCCCTGACTGTGGTCAGCCCTGATGGTCAGCCCTGGCTGTCGTCAGCCCTGATGGTCCGCCCTGAATGTGGTCAGCCCTGATGGTCAGGTCTTTACTGTGGTCAGCCCTGATGGTCAGCCCTGATGGTCAGGCCCTGACTGTGGTCAGCCCTGATGGTCAGCCCTGATGGTCAGCCCTGACTGTGGTCAGCCCTGATGGTCAGCCCTGATGGTCAGCTCTGGCTGTCGTCAGCCCTGTTGGACAGCCCTGATGGTCAGCCCTGATGGTCAGCCCTGACTGTGGTCAGCCCTGATGGTCAGTCCTGACTGTGGTCAGCCCTGATGGTCAGTCCTGACTGTGGTCAGCCCTGATGGTCAGCCCTGACTGTGGTCAGCCCTGATGGTCAGGCCTTTACTATGGTCAGCCCTGATGGTCAGCCCTGATGGTCAGCCCAGACTGTTGTCAGCCCTGATGGTCTGGCCTTTACTATGGTCAGCCCTGATGGTCAGCCTTGACTGCAGTCAGCCCTGACTGTGGTCTGTCCTGACTGTGGTCTGTCCAGACTGTGGTCTGTCCTGACTGTGGTCTGTCCTGACTGCGTTCAGCCCTGACTGCGGTCAGCCCTGACTGCGGTCTGTCCTGACTGTGGTCTGTCCTGACTGTGGTCAGCCCTGACTGTGGTCAGTCCTGACAGTGGCCAGCTCTGACTGTGGACAGTCCTGACTGCGGTCAGCCCTGACTGCGGTCTGTCCTGACTGTGGTCTGTCCTGACTGTGGCCAGCCCTGACTGTGGACAGTCCTGACTGCGGTCAGCCCTGAATGTGGTCTGTCCTGACTGTGGTCTGTCCTGACTGTGGTCAGCCCTGACTGTGGACAGTCCTGACTGTGGTCTGTCCTGACTGTGGGCAGTCCTGACTGCGGTCAGCCCTGAATGTGTTCTGTCCTGACTGCGGTCAGCCCTGACTGCGGTCTGTCCTGTCTGCGGTCAGCCCTGACTGCGGTCAGCCCTGACTGCGGTCTGTCCTGACTGTGGACAGTCCTGACTGTGGTCTGTCCTGACTGTGGTCAGCCCTGAATGTGGTCTGTCCTGACTGTGTTCTGTCCTGACTGTGGTCTGTCCTGATTGCGGTCAGCCCTGACTGCGGTCTGTCCTGACTGCGGTCTGTCCTGACTGCGGTCTGTCCTGAATGTGGTCTGTCCTGACTGTGGTCTGTCCTGACTGCGGTCTGTCCTGAATGTGGTCTGTCCTGATGGTCAGCCCTGGCTGTCATCAGCCCTGATGGTCAGCCCTGGCTGTGGTCAGCCCTGATGGTCAGCCCTGATGGTCAGCCCTGACTGTGGTCAGCCCTGGTGGTCAGGTCTTTACTGTGGTCAGCCCTGATGGTCAGCCCTGATGGTCAGGCCCTCACTGTGGTCCGCCCTGATGGTCAGCCCTGATGGTCAGCCCTGGCTGTGGTCAGCCCTGATGGTCAGCCCTGATGGTCAGCCCTGATGGTCAGCCCTGACTGTGGTCTTTCCTCACTGTGGTCAGTCCTGACTGCGGTCTGTCCAGACTCCGGTCTGTCCTGACTGCGGTCAGCCCTGACTGCGGTCTATCCTGACTGCGGTCAGCCCTGACTGCGGTCTGTCCTGACTGCGGTCAGCCCTGATTGCGGTCAGCCCTGACTGTGGTCAGTCCTGACTGCGGTCTGTCCTGACTGCGGTCAGTCCTGACTGCGGTCAGCCCTGACTGTGGTCAGACCTGATGGTCAGTCCTGAATGTGGTCAGCCCTGATGGTCAGACCTGATGGTCAGCCCTGCCTCTGGTCAGCCCTGATGGTCAGCCCTGACTGTGGTCAGCCCTGATGGTCAGGCCTTTACTGTGGTCAGCCCTGATGGTCAGCCCTGATGGTCAGCGCTGACTGTGGTCTTTCCTCACTGTGGTCAGTGCTGACTGCGGTCTGTCCAGACTCCGGTCTGTCCTGACTGCGGTCTGTCCAGACTGCGGTCTGTGCAGACTCCGGTCTGTCCTGACTGTGGTCTGTCCTGACTGCGGTCAGCCCTGACTGCGGTCTGTCCTGACTGTGGTCTGTCCTGACTGTGGTCAGTCCTGACTGTGGCCAGCCCTGACTGTGGACAGTCCTGACTGCGGTCAGCCCTGACTGCGGTCTTTCCTGACTGCGGTCAGCCCTGACTGCGGTCAGTCCTGACTGTGGTCAGCCCTGACTGTGGACAGTCCTGACTGCCGTCTGTCCTGACTGTGGTCAGCCCTGAATGTGTTCTGTCCTGTCTGCGGTCAGCCCTGACTGCGGTCAGCCCTGACTGCGGTCTGTCCTGACTGCGGTCTGTCCTGACTGTGGTCTGTCCTGACTGTGGTCTGTCCTTACTGCGGTCTTTCCTGACTGTGGTCAGCCCTGATGGTCAGGCCTTTACTGTGGTCAGCCCTGATGGTCAGCCCTGATGGTCAGCCCTGGCTGTGGTCAGCCCTGATGGTCAGCCCTGATGGTCAGCCCTGACAGTGGTCAGCCCTGATGGTCAGCCCCAACTGTGGTCAGTCCTGATGGTCAGCCCTGATGGTCAGCCCTGATGGTCAGCCCTGCCTCTGGTCAGCCCTGATGGTCAGCCCTGTTGGTCAGCCCTTACTGTGGTCAGCCCTGATGGTCAGTCCTGACTGTGGTCAGCCCTGATGGTCAGCCCTGATGGTCGGCCCTGATGGTCAGCCCTGACTGTGGTCAGCCCTGATGGTCAGCCCTGACTGTGGTCAGTCCTGATGGTCAGCCCTGTTGGTCAGCCCTGTTGGTCAGCCCTTACTGTGGTCAGCCCTGATGGTCAGTCCTGACTGTGGTCAGCCCTGACTGTGGTCTGTCCTCAATGTGGACAATCCTGGCTGTGGTCAGCCCTGACTGTGGTCAGCCCTGATGGACAGCCCTGATGGTCAGCCCTGGCTGTGGTCAGCCCTTATGGTCAGCCCTGGCTGTGGTCAGCCCTGATGGTCAGCCATGATGGTCAGCCCTGACTGTGGTCAGCCCTGATCGTCAGGCCTGGCTGTGGTCAGCCATGATGGTCAGCCCTGATGTTCAGCCCTGACTGTGGTCAGCCCTGATGTTCAGCCCTGACTGTGGTCAGCGATGATGGTCAGCCTTCACTGCAGTCTGCCCTGACTGTGGTCTTTCCGACTATGGTCAGCCCTGACTGCGGTCTGTCCGGACTGCGGTTTGTCCTGACTGCGGTTTGTCCTGACTGTGGTCAGCCCTGACTGTGGGCTGTCCTGACTGCGGTCTGGCCTGACTGTGGTCTGTCCTGACTGTGGTCAGCCCTGACTGCGGTTTGTCCTGACTGCGGTCAGCCCTGACTGTGGTCTGTCCTGACTGCGGCTTGTCCTGACTGCGGTCTGGCCTGACTGTGGTCTGTCCTGACTGCGGTCAGCCCTGACTGAGGTCTGTGCTGACTGTGGTCTGTCCTGACTGCGGTCTGCCCTGACTGCGGTCAGCCCTGACTGCGGTCAGCCCTGACTGCGGTCTGTCGTGACTGCGGTCTCTCCTGACTGTGGTCTGTCCTGACTGTGGTCTGTCCTGACTGCGGTCTGTCCTGACTGCGGTCTGTCCTGACTGCTGTCTGTCCTGAATGCGGTCAGCCCTGACTGCGGTCAGCCCTGACTGCGGTCTGTCCTGACAGTGGTCTGTCCCGACTGCGGACTGTCCTGACTGTGGTCTGTTCTGACTGAGGTCAGCCCTGACTGCGGTCTGTCCTGATTGTGGTCAGTCCTGACTGCGGTCTACCCTGACTGTGGTCAGCCCTGACTGCGGTCTGTCCTGACTGCAGTCTACCCTGACTGTGGTCAGCCCTGATTGTGGTCTGTCCTGACTGTGGTCTGTCCTGACTGTGGTCAGTCCTGACTGCGGTCAGCCCTTACTGCGGTCGGTCCTGACTGCGGTCGGACCTGACTGCGGTCTGTCCTGACTGCGGTCTGTCCTGACTGTCGTCAGCCCTGACTGCGGTCTGTCCTGACTGTGGTCTGTCCTGACTGCGGTCTGTCCTGACTGCGGTCTGTCCTGACTGTGGTCTGTCCTGACCTTGGACAGCCCTGACTGCGGTCTGTCCTGACTGTGATCCGCCCTGAGTGTGGTCTGTCCTGACTGTGGTCTGTCCTGACTGTGATCTGTCCTGACTGTGGTCAGCCCTGAATGTGGTCTGTCCTGACTGTGGTCAGTCCTGACTGTGGCCAGCCCTGACTGTGGACAGTCCTGACTGCGGTCAGCCCTGACTGCGGTCTTTACTGACTGCGGTCAGCCCTGACTGCGGTCAGCCCTGACTGCGGTCTGTCCTGTCTGCGGTCAGCCCTGACTGCGGTCAGCCCTGACTGCGGTCTGTCCTGACTGTGGACAGTCCTGACTGTGGTCTGTCCTGACTGTGGTCAGCCCTGAATGTGGTCTGTCCTGACTGTGTTCTGTCCTGACTGTGGGCTGTCCTGACTGTGGTCAGCCCTGAATGTGGTCTGTCCTGACTGCGGTCTGTCCTCACTGTGGTCTGTCCTGACTGTGGTCTGTACTGACTGTGGTCAGCCTTGATGGTCAGGCCTTTACTGTGGTCAGCCCTGATGGTCAGTCCTGATGGTCAGCCCTGGCTGTGGTCAGCCCTGAAGGTCTGCCCTGATGGTCAGCCCTGACAGTGGTCAGTCCTGATGGTCAGCCCTGATGGTCAGCCCTGGCTGAGGTCAGCCCTGCCTCTGGTCAGCCCTGATGGTCAGCCCTGATGGTCAGCCCTGACTGTGGTCAGCCCTGATGGTCAGGCCTTTACTGTGGTCAGCCCTGATGGTCAGCCATGATGGTCAGCCCTGATGGTCAGCCCTGACTGTGGTCAGCCCTGATGGTCAGCCCTGTTGGTCAGCCCTTACTGTGGTCAGCCCTGATGGTCAGTCCTGGCTGTGGTCAGCCCTGATGGTCAGCCCTGATGGTCAGCCCTGCCTGTGGTCAGCCCTGATGGTCAGCCCTGACTGTGGTCAGCCCTGATGGTCAGCACTGACTGTGGTCAGCCCTGATGGTGAGCCCTGACTGTGGTCTTTCCTGACTATGGTGAGCCCTGACTGTGGTCTGTCCTGACTGTGGTCTGTCCTGACTGCGGTCTGTCCTGACTGTGGTCAGCCCTGCCTTTGGTCAGCCCTGATGGTCAGCCCTGGCTGTCGTCAGCCCTGTTGGTCAGCCCTGATGGTCAGTCCTGATGGTCAGCCCTGATGGTCAGTCCTGACTGTGGTTAGCCCTGCTGGTCAGTCCTGACTGTGGTCAGCCCTGATGGTCAGTCCTGACTGTGGTCAGCCCTGATGGTCAGGCCTTTACTATGGTCAGCCCTGATGGTCAGCCCTGACGGTCAGTCCTGACTGTGGTTAGCCCTGATGGTCAGCCCTGACTGTGGTCAGCCCTGATGGTCAGCCCTGGCTGTGGTCAGCCCTGATGGTCAGCCCTGACTGTGGTCAGCCATGATGGTCAGCCCTGACTGTGGTTAGCCCTGATGGTCAGCCCTGATGGTCAGTCCTGACTGTGGTTAGCCCTGATGGTCAGCCCTGATGGTCAGTCCTGACTGTGGTCAGCCCTGATGGTCAGCCCTGACTGTGGTCAGCCCTGATGGTCAGTCCTGATGGTCAGCCCTGACTGTGGTCAGCCCTGATGGTCAGCCCTGACTGCGGTCTGTCCTGACTGTGGTCTGTCCTGACTGTGGTCAGCCCTGACTGTGGTCTGTCCTGACTGTGGTCAGCCCTGACTGTGGTCAGTCCTGACTGTGGCCAGCCCTGACTGTGGACAGTCCTGACTGCGGTCAGCCCTGACTGCGGTCTTTCCTGACTGCGGTCAGCCCTGACTGCGGTCTGTCCTGACTGTGGTATGTCCTGACTGTTGCCAGCCCTGACTGTGGACAGTCCTGACTGCGGTCGGCCCTGACTGCGGTCTTTCCTGACTGCGGTCAGCCCTGACTGTGGTCTTTCCAGACTGTGGTCTTTCCTGACTGCGGTCAGCCCTGACTGCGGTCAGTCCTGACTGTGGTCAGCCCTGACCGTGGTCTGTCCTGACTGTGGTCTGTCCTGACTGTGGTCAGCCCTGACTGCGGTCAGCAGTGACTGCGGTCAGCCCTGACTGTGGTCAGCCCTGACTGCGGTCTGTCCTGACTGCGGTCTGTCCTGACTGTGGTCTGTCCTGACTGTGGTCTGCCCTGACTGCGGTCAGCACTGACTGCGGTCTGTCCTGACTGTGGTCAGCCCTGACTGCGGTCTGTCCTGACTGCGGTCTGTCCTGACTGTGGTCTGTCCTGACTGTGGTCTGCCCTGACTGCGGTCAGCCCTGACTGTGGTCTGTCCTGACTGCGGTCTGTCCTGACTGTGGTCTGTCCTGACTGCGGTCAGCCCTGACTGTGCTCTGTCCTGACTGTGGTCTGTCCTGACTGTGGTCAGTCCTGACTGCGGTCTGTCCTGACAGTGGTCTGTCCTGACTGTGGTCTGTCCTGACTGTGGTCAGTCCTGACTGTGGTCTGTCCTGAATGTGGTCTGTCCTGACTGTGGTCTGTCCTTACTGCGGTCTTTCCTGACTGTGGTCAGCCCTGATGGTCAGCCCTGGCTGTGGTCAGCCCTGATGGTCAGCACTGATGGTCAGCCGTGGCTGTGGTCAGCCCTGGAGGTCAGTCCTGATGGTCAGCCCTGGCTGTGGTCAGCCCTGATGGTCAGCCCTGATGGTCAGCCCTGGCTGTGGTCAGCCCTGATGGTCAGCCCTGATGGTCAGCCCTGACAGTGGTCAGCCCAGATGGTCAGCCCCGACTGTGGTCAGTCCTGATGGTCAGCCCTGATGGTCAGCCCTGATGGTCAGCCCTGACTGTGGTCAGCCCTGATGGTCAGTCCTGACTGTGGTCAGCCCTGACTGTGGTCAGCCCTGATGGTCAGTCCTGACTGTGTTCAGCCCTGATGGTCAGCCCTGACTGTGGTCAGCCCTGATGGTCAGGTCTTTACTGTGGTCAGTCCTGATGGTCAGTCCTGACTGTGGTCAGCCCTGATGGTCAGTCCTGACTGTGGTCAGCCCTGATGGTCAGCCCTGATGGTCAGTCCTGACTGTGGTCAGCCCTGATGGTCAGCCCTGACTGTGGTCAGCCCTGATGGTCAGGTCTTTACTGTTGTCAGTCCTGATGGTCAGTCCTGACTGTGGTCAGCCCTGATGGTCAGTCCTGACTGTGGTCAGCCCTGATGGTCAGTCCTGACTGTGGTCAGCCCTGATGGTCAGCCCTGATGGTCAGGCCCTGACTGTGGTCAGCCCTGATGGTCAGCCCTGATGGTCAGCCCTGATGGTCAGCCCTGACTGTGGTCAGCCCTGATGGTCAGGCCTTTACTATGGTCAGCCCTGATGGTCAGCCCTGATGGTCAGCCCTGACTGTGGTCAGCCCTGATGGTCAGCCCTGGCTGTGGTCAGCCCTGATGGTCAGCCCTGGCTGTGGTCAGCCCTGATGGTCAGCCCTGGCTGTCGTCAGCCCTGTTGGTCAGCCCTGATGGTCAGCCCTGATGGTCAGTCCTGATGGTCAGCCCTGACTGTGGTCAGCCCTGATGGTCAGTCCTGACTGTGGTCAGCCCTGATGGTCAGCCCTGGCTGTGGTCAGCCCTGATGGTCAGCCCTGGCTGTGGTCAGCCCTGATGGTCAGTCCTGACAGTGGTCAGCCCTGATGGTCAGTCCTGACTGTGATCAGCCCTGATGGTCAGCCCTGACTGTGGTCAGCCCTGATGGTCAGGCCTTTACTATGGTCAGCCCTGATGGTCAGCCCTGATGGTCAGCCCTGGCTGTGGTCAGCCCTGATGGTCAGCCCTGGCTGTCGTCAGCCCTGATGGTCAGTCCTGGCTGTGGTCAGCCCTGATGGTCAGCCATGATGGTCAGCCCTGGCTGTCGTCAGCCCTGATGGTCAGTCCTGGCTGTGGTCAGCCCTGATGGTCAGGCCTTTACTATGGTCAGCCCTGATGGTCAGCCCTGATGGTCAGCCCTGGCTGTGGTCAGCCCTGATGGTCAGGTCTTTACTGTGGTCAGCCCTGATGGTCAGCCCTGATTGTCAGCCCTGACTGTGGTCAGCCCTGATGCTCAGCCCTGACTGTGGTCAGCCCTGATGGTCAGCCCTGACTGTGGTCAGCCCTGATGGTCAGCCCTGATGGTCAGCCCTGACTGCGGTCAGTCCTGACTGCGATCTGTCCTGACTGCGGTCAGCCCTGACTGCGGTCAGCCCTGACTGCGGTCTGTCCTGACTGTGGTCTGTCCTGACTGCGGTCTGTCCTGACTGCGGTCTGTCCTGACTGTGGTCAGCCCTGACTGTGGTCTGTCCTGACTGTGGTCAGTCCTGACTGCGGTCTGTCCTGACTGTGGTCTGTCCTGACTGTGGTCTGTCCTGACTGTGGTCAGTCCTGACTGTGGTCTGTCCTGAATGTGGTCAGTCCTGACTGTGGTCTGTCCTGACTGCGGTCTTTCCTGACTGTGGTCAGCCTTGATGGTCAGTCCTGATGGTCAGCCCTGGCTGTGGTCAGCTTTGATGGTCAGCCCTGATGGTAAGCCCTGGCTGTGGTCAGCCCTGATGGTCAGTCCTGATGGTCAGCCCTGGCTGTGGTCAGCCCTGATGGTCAGCCCTGGCTGTGGTCAGCCCTGATGGTCAGCCCTGACAGTGGTCAGCCCAGATGGTCAGCCCCGACTGTGGTCAGTCCTGATGGTCAGCCCTGATGGTCAGCCCTGATGGTCAGCCCTGATGGTCAGCCCTGCCTCTGGTCAGCCCTGATGGTCAGCCCTGACTGTGGTCAGCCCTGATGGTCAGGCCTTTACTGTGGTCTGCCATGATGGTCAGCCCTGATGGTCAGCCCAGACTGTGGTCAGCCCTGATGGCCAGTCCTGACTGTGGTCAGCACTGATGGTCAGCCCTGATGGTCAGCCTTGGCTGTGGTCAGCCCTGATGGTCAGCCCTGTTGGTCAGCCCTTACTGTGGTCAGCCGTGATGGTCATTCCTGACTGTGGTCAGCCCTGATGGTCAGCCCTGATGGTCAGCCCTGATGGTCAGCCCTGCCTCTGGTCAGCCCTGATGGTCAGCCCTGATGGTCAGTCCTGGCTGTGGTCAGCCCTGATGGTCAGCCCTGATGGTCAGCCCTGCCTCTGGTCAGCCCTGATGGTCAGCCCTGGCTGTCGTCAGCCCTGATGGTCAGGCCTGACTGTGGTCAGCCCTGATGGTCAGGCCTTTACTGTGGTCAGCCCTGATGGTCAGCCCTGATGGTCAGCCTTGACTGTAGTCTGTCCAGACTGTGGTCTGTCCTGACTGCGTTCAGCCCTGACTGTGGTCAGCCCTGACTGCGGTCTGTCCTGACTGTGGTCTGTCCTGACTGTGGTCAGCCCTGACTGTGGTCAGTCCTGACTGTGGCCAGCCCTGACTGTGGACAGTCCTGACTGTGGTCAGTCCTGACTGCAGTCTGTCCTGACTGCGGTCTGTCCTGACTGCGGTCAGCCCTGACTGCGGTCTGTCCTGACTGTGGTCTGTCCTGACTTTGGTCTGTCCTGACTGAGGTCAGTCCAGACTGCGGTCTGTCCTGACAGCGGTCTGTCCTGACTGCGGTCATTCCAGACTGTGGTCTGTCCTGACTGCGGTCAGCCCTGACTGCGGTCTGTCCTGACTGCGTTCAGCCCTGACTGCGGTCTGTCCTGACTGTGGTCTGTCCTGACTGTGGTCAGCCCTGACTGCGGTCTGTCCTGACTGTGGTCTGTCCTGACTGCGGTCAGCCCTGACTGCGGTCTGTCCTGACTGTGGTCTGTCCTGACTGTGGTCAGTCCTGACTGTGGTCTGTCCTGACTGCGGTCTGTCCTGACTGTGGTCTGTCCTAACTGTGGTCTGACCTGAATGTGGTCAGTCCTGACTGTGGTCTGTCCTTACTGCGGTCTTTCCTGACTGTGGTCAGCATTGATGGTCAGTCCTGATGGTCAGCCCTGGCTGTGGTCAGCCCTGATGGTCAGCCCTGATGGTCAGCCCTGGCTGTGGTCAGCCCTGATGGTCATCCCTGATGGTCAGCCCTGGCTGTGGTCAGCCCTGCCTCTGGTCAGCCCTGATGGTCAGCCCTGATGGTCAGCCCTGACTGTGGTCAGCCCTGATGGTCAGGCCTTTACTGTGGTCAGCCCTGATGGTCAGCCATGATGGTCAGCCCTGATGGTCAGCCCTGACTGTGGTCAGCCCTGATGGTCAGCCCTGTTGGTCAGCCCTTACTGTGGTCAGCCCTGATGGTCAGTCCTGGCTGTGGTCAGCCCTGATGGTCAGCCCTGATGGTCAGTCCTGCCTGTGGTCAGTCCTGATGGTCAGCCCTGCCTGTGGTCAGCCCTGATGGTCAGCCCTGACTGCGGTCAGCCCTGATGGTCAGCCCTGACTGCGGTCTGTCCTGACTGTGGTCTGTCCTGACTGTGGTCTGTCCTGACTGTGGTCAGTCCTGACTGTGGTCTATCCTGAATGTGGTCAGTCCTGACTGTGGTCTGTCCTGACTGCGGTCTTTCCTGACTGTGGTCAGCCTTGATGGTCAGTCCTGATGGTCAGCCCTGGCTGTGGTCAGCTTTGATGGTCAGCCCTGATGGTAAGCCCTGGCTGTGGTCAGCCCTGATGGTCAGTCCTGATGGTCAGCCCTGGCTGTGGTCAGCCCTGATGGTCAGCCCTGGCTGTGGTCAGCCCTGATGGTCAGCCCTGATGGTCAGCCCTGACAGTGGTCAGCCCAGATGGTCAGCCCCGACTGTGGTCAGTCCTGATGGACAGCCCTGATGGTCAGCCCTGATGGTCAGCCCTGATGGTCAGCCCTGCCTCTGGTCAGCCCTGATGGTCAGCCCTGACTGTGGTCAGCCCTGATGGTCAGGCCTTTACTGTGGTCTGCCATGATGGTCAGCCCTGATGGTCAGCCCAGACTGTGGTCAGCCCTGATGGTCAGTCCTGACTGTGGTCAGCACTGATGGTCAGCCCTGATGGTCAGCCTTGGCTGTGGTCAGCCCTGATGGTCAGCCCTGTTGGTCAGCCCTTACTGTGGTCAGCCGTGATGGTCATTCCTGACTGTGGTCAGCCCTGATGGTCAGCCCTGATGGTCAGCCCTGATGGTCAGCCCTGCCTCTGGTCAGCCCTGATGGTCAGCCCTGATGGTCAGCCCTGATGGTCAGCCCTGGCTGTGGTCAGCCCTGATGGTCAGCCCTGATGGTCAGCCCTGCCTCTGGTCAGCCCTGATGGTCAGCCCTGGCTGTCGTCAGCCCTGATGGTCAGACCTGACTGTGGTCAGCCCTGATGGTCAGGCCTTTACTGTGGTCAGCCCTGATGGTCAGCCCTGATGGTCAGCCTTGACTGTAGTCTGTCCAGACTGTGGTCTGTCCTGACTGCGTTCAGCCCTGACTGTGGTCAGCCCTGACTGCGGTCTGTCCTGACTGTGGTCTGTCCTGACTGTGGTCAGCCCTGACTGTGGTCAGTCCTGACTGTGGCCAGCCCTGACTGTGGACAGTCCTGACTGTGGTCAGTCCTGACTGCAGTCTGTCCTGACTGCGGTCTGTCCTGACTGCGGTCAGCCCTGACTGCGGTCTGTCCTGACTGTGGTCTGTCCTGACTTTGGTCTGTCCTGACTGAGGTCAGTCCAGACTGCGGTCTGTCCTGACAGCGGTCTGTCCTGACTGCGGTCATTCCAGACTGTGGTCTGTCCTGACTGCGGTCAGCCCTGACTGCGGTCTGTCCTGACTGCGTTCAGCCCTGACTGCGGTCTGTCCTGACTGTGGTCTGTCCTGACTGTGGTCAGCCCTGACTGCGGTCTGTCCTGACTGTGGTCTGTCCTGACTGCGGTCAGCCCTGACTGCGGTCTGTCCTGACTGTGGTCTGTCCTGACTGTGGTCAGTCCTGACTGTGGTCTGTCCTGACTGCGGTCTGTCCTGACTGTGGTCTGTCCTAACTGTGGTCTGACCTGAATGTGGTCAGTCCTGACTGTGGTCTGTCCTTACTGCGGTCTTTCCTGACTGTGGTCAGCATTGATGGTCAGTCCTGATGGTCAGCCCTGGCTGTGGTCAGCCCTGATGGTCAGCCCTGATGGTCAGCCCTGGCTGTGGTCAGCCCTGATGGTCATCCCTGATGGTCAGCCCTGGCTGTGGTCAGCCCTGCCTCTGGTCAGCCCTGATGGTCAGCCCTGATGGTCAGCCCTGACTGTGGTCAGCCCTGATGGTCAGGCCTTTACTGTGGTCAGCCCTGATGGTCAGCCATGATGGTCAGCCCTGATGGTCAGCCCTGACTGTGGTCAGCCCTGATGGTCAGCCCTGTTGGTCAGCCCTTACTGTGGTCAGCCCTGATGGTCAGTCCTGGCTGTGGTCAGCCCTGATGGTCAGCCCTGATGGTCAGTCCTGCCTGTGGTCAGTCCTGATGGTCAGCCCTGCCTGTGGTCAGCCCTGATGGTCAGCCCTGACTGCGGTCAGCCGTGATGGTCAGCCCTGACTGCGGTCAGCCCTGATGGTCAGCCCTGACTGCGGTCTGTCCTGACTGCGGTCTGTCCTGACTGTGGTCAGCCCTGACTGTGGTCTGTCCTGACTGTGGTCAGTCCTGACTGCGGTCTGTCCTGACTGTGGTCTGTCCTGACTGTGGTCTGTCCTGACTGTGGTCAGTCCTGACTGTGGTCTATCCTGAATGTGGTCAGTCCTGACTGTGGTCTGTCCTGACTGCGGTCTTTCCTGACTGTGGTCAGCCTTGATGGTCAGTCCTGATGGTCAGCCCTGGCTGTGGTCAGCTTTGATGGTCAGCCCTGATGGTAAGCCCTGGCTGTGGTCAGCCCTGATGGTCAGTCCTGATGGTCAGCCCTGGCTGTGGTCAGCCCTGATGGTCAGCCCTGATGGTCAGCCCTGACAGTGGTCAGCCCAGATGGTCAGCCCTGACTGTGGTCAGTCCTGATGGTCAGCCCTGATGGTCAGCCCTGATGGTCAGCCCTGATGGTCAGCCCTGCCTCTGGTCAGCCCTGATGGTCAGCCCTGACTGTGGTCAGCCCTGATGGTCAGGCCTTTACTGTGGTCTGCCATGATGGTCAGCCCTGATGGTCAGCCCAGACTGTGGTCAGCCCTGATGGTCAGTCCTGACTGTGGTCAGCACTGATGGTCAGCCCTGATGGTCAGCCTTGGCTGTGGTCAGCCCTGATGGTCAGCCCTGTTGGTCAGACCTTACTGTGGTCAGCCGCGATGGTCATTCCTGACTGTGGTCAGCCCTGATGGTCAGCCCTGATGGTCAGCCCTGATGGTCAGCCCTGATGGTCAGCCCTGCCTCTGGTCAGTCCTGATGGTCAGCCCTGATGGTCAGCCCTGATGGTCAGCCCTGCCTCTGGTCAGCCCTGATGGTCAGCCCTGATGGTCAGCCCTGATGGTCAGCCCTGGCTGTGGTCAGCCCTGATGGTCAGCCCTGATGGTCAGCCCTGCCTCTGGTCAGCCCTGATGGTCAGCCCTGGCTGTCGTCAGCCCTGATGGTCAGACCTGACTGTGGTCAGCCCTGATGGTCAGGCCTTTACTGTGGTCAGCCCTGATGGTCAGCCCTGATGGTCAGCCTTGACTGTAGTCTGTCCAGACTGTGGTCTGTCCTGACTGCGTTCAGCCCTGACTGTGGTCAGCCCTGACTGCGGTCTGTCCTGACTGTGGTCTGTCCTGACTGTGGTCAGCCCTGACTGTGGTCAGTCCTGACTGTGGCCAGCCCTGACTGTGGACAGTCCTGACTGTGGTCCGTCCTGACTGCAGTCTGTCCTGACTGCGGTCTGTCCTGACTGCGGTCAGCCCTGACTGCGGTCTGTCCTGACTGTGGTCTGTCCTGACTTTGGTCTGTCCTGACTGAGGTCAGTCCAGACTGCGGTCTGTCCTGACTGCGGTCTGTCCTGACTGCGGTCATTCCAGACTGTGGTCTGTCCTGACTGCGGTCAGCCCTGACTGCGGTCTGTCCTGACTGTGGTCTTTCCTGACTGCGGTCAGCCCTGACTGCGGTCTGTCCTGACTGCGTTCAGCCCTGACTGCGGTCTGTCCTGACTGTGGTCTGTCCTGACTGTGGTCAGCCCTGACTGCGGTCTGTCCTGACTGTGGTCTGTCCTGACTGCGGTCAGCCCTGACTGCGGTCTGTCCTGACTGTGGTCTGTCCTGACTGTGGTCAGTCCTGACTGTGGTCTGTCCTGACTGCGGTCTGTGCTGACTGGGGTCTGTCCTAACTGTGGTCTGTCCTGAATGTGGTCAGTCCTGACTGTGGTCTGTCCTTACTGCGGTCTTTCCTGACTGTGGTCAGCATTGATGGTCAGTCCTGATGGTCAGCCCTGGCTGTGGTCAGCCCTGATGGTCTGCCCTGATGGTCAGCCCTGGCTGTGGTCAGCCCTGATGGTCAGCCCTGATGGTCAGCCCTGGCTGTGGTCAGCCCTGCCTCTGGTCAGCCCTGATGGTCAGCCCTGATGGTCAGCCCTGATGGTCAGGCCTTTACTGTGGTCAGCCCTGATGGTCAGCCATGATGGTCAGCCCTGATGGTCAGCCCTGACTGTGGTCAGCCCTGATGGTCAGCCCTGTTGGTCAGCCCTTACTGTGGTCAGCCCTGATGGTCAGTCCTGGCTGTGGTCAGCCCTGATGGTCAGCCCTGATGGTCAGTCCTGCCTGTGGTCAGTCCTGATGGTCAGCCCTGCCTGTGGTCAGCCCTGATGGTCAGCCCTGACTGTGGTCAGCCGTGATGGTCAGCCCTGACTGCGGTCAGCCCTGATGGTCAGCCCTGACTGCGGTCTGTCCTGACTGTGGTCTGTCCTGACTGCGGTCTGTCCTGACTGCGGTTTGTCCTGACTGCGGTCTGTCCTGACTGTGGTCGGCCCTGATGGTCAGCCCTGGCTGTCGTCAGCCCTGTTGGTCAGCCCTGATGGTCAGCCCTGATGCTCAGCCCTGATGGTCAGTCCTGACTGTGGTAAGCCCTGATGGTCAGTCCTGACTGTGGTCAGCCCTGATGGTCAGTCCTGACTGTGGTCAGCCCTGATGGTCAGGCCTTTAGTATGGTCAGCCCTGATGGTCAGCCCTGATGGTCAGCCCTGACTGTGGTCAGCCCTGATGGTCAGCCCTCATGGTCAGCCCTGATGGTCAGCCCTAACTGTGGTCAGCCCTGATGGTCAGCCCTGACTGTGGTCAGCCCTGATGGTCAGTCCTGACTGTGGTCAACCCTGATGGTCAGCCCTGACTGTGGTCAGCGCTGATGGTCAGGTCTTTACTGTGGTCAGCCCTGATGGTCAGCCCTGATGGTCAGCCCTGACTGTGGTCAGCCCTGATGGTCAGCCCTGATGGTCAGCCCTGATGGTCAGCCCTGATGGTGAGCCTTGACTGTGGTCTGTCCTGGCTGCGTTCAGCCCTGCCTGTGGTCAGCCCTGACTGTGGTCTGTCCTGACTGTGGTCTGTCCTGACTGTGGTCAGTCCTGACTGTGGTCTGTCCTGACTGTGGTCAGTCCTGACTGTGGTCTGTCCTGACTGTGGTCAGCCTTGACTGTGGTCTGTCCTGACTGCGTTCAGCCCTGACTGCGGTCTGTCCTGACTGTGGTCTGTCCTGACTGCGGTCTGTCCTGACTGTGGTCTGTCGTGACTGTGGTCAGCCCTGACTGCGGCTTGTCCTGACTGTGGTCTGTCCTGACTGCGGTCAGTCCTGACTGCGGTCTGTCCTGACTGCGGTCTGTCCTGACTGTGGTCTGTCCTGACTGTGGTCAGCCCTGACTGTGGTCAGTCCTAACTGTGGTCTGTCCTGACTGTGGCCAGCCCTGACTGTGGACAGTCCTGACTGCAGTCAGCCCTGACTGCGGTCTTTCCTGACTGCGGTCAGCCCTGACTGCGGTCTGTCCTGACTGTGGTCTGTCCTGACTGCGGTCTGTCCTGACTGTGGTCTGTCCTCACTGTGGCCAGCCCTGACTGTGGACAGTCCTGATGGTAAGGTCTTTACTATGGTCAGCCCTGATGGTCAGCCCTGGCTGTGGTCAGCCCTGATGGTCAGGTCTTTACTATGGTCAGCCCTGATGGCCAGCCCTGACTGTGGTCAGCCCTGATGGTCAGGTCTTTACTGTGGTCAGCCCTGATGGTCAGCCCTGACTGTGGTCAGCCCTGATGGTCAGCCCTGATGGTCAGCCCTGGCTGTGGTCAGCCCTGATGGTCAGCCCCGACTGTGGTCAGCCCTGATGGTCAGCCCTGATGGTCAGCCCTGATGGTCAGCCTTGACTGCAGTCAGCCCTGACTGCGGTCTGTCCTGACTGTGGTCTGTCCTGACTGCGGTCAGCCCTGACTGCGGTCTGTCCTGACTGTGGTCTGTCCTGACTGCGGTCAGGCCTGACTGCGGTCTGTCCTGACTGTGGTCAGCCCTGACTGCGGTCTGTCCTGACTGCGGTCTGTCCTGACTGCGGTCTGTCCTGACTGTGGTCAGTCCTGACTGTGGTCTGTCCTGAATGTGGTCAGTCCTGACTGTGGTCTGTCCTGACTGCGGTCTTTCCTGACTGTGGTCAGCCTTGATGGTCAGTCCTGATGGTCAGCCCTGGCTGTGGTCAGCCCTGATGGTCAGCCCTGATGGTCAGCCCTGACAGTGGTCAGCCCTGATGGTCAGCCCTGACTGTGGTCAGTCCTGATGGTCAGCCCTGATGGTCAGCCCTGATGGTCAGCCCTGCCTCTGGTCAGCCCTGATGGTCAGCCCTGATGGTCAGCCCTGATATTCAGCCCTGCCTCTGGTCAGCCCTGATGGTCAGCCCTGACTGTGGTCAGCCCTGATGGTCAGGCCTTTACTGTGGTCAGCCATGATGGTCAGCCCTGATGGTCAGCCCTGACTGTGGTCAGCCCTGATGGTCAGCCCTGATGTTCAGCCCTGACTGTGGTCAGCCCTGATGGTCAGCCCTGACTGTGGTCAGCGATGATGGTCAGCCCTGACTGTGGTCTTTCCAGACTATGGTCAGCCCTGACTGCGGTCTGTCCTGACTGCGGTTTGTCCTGACTGCGGTTTGTCCTGATTGTGGTCAGCCCTGACTGTGGTCTGTCCTGACTGCGGCTTGTCCTGACTGCGGTCTGGCCTGACTGTGGTCTGTCCTGACTGTGGTCAGCCCTGACTGCGGTTTGTCCTGACTGCGGTCAGCCCTGACTGTGGTCTGTCCTGACTGCGGCTTGTCCTGACTGCGGTCTGGCCTGACTGAGGTCTGTCCTGACTGTGGTCTGTCATGACTGCGGTCTGCCCTGACTGCGGTCAGCCCTGACTGCGGTCAGCCCTGACTGTGGTCTGTCCTGACTGCGGCTTGTCCTGACTGCGGTCTGGCCTGACTGAGGTCTGTCCTGACTGTGGTCTGTCCTGACTGCGGTCTGCCCTGACTGCGGTCAGCCCTGACTGCGGTCTGTCCTGACTGTGGTCTGTCCTGACTGTGGTCAGTCCTGACTGTGGTCTGTCCTGACTGTGGTCAGTCCTGACTGTGGTCTGTCCTGACTGTGGTCAGCCTTGACTGTGGTCTGTCCTGACTGCGTTCAGCCCTGACTGCGGTCTGTCCTGACTGTGGTCTGTC